>NW_007726438.1:283321-287535 GCF_000696425.1 Galeopterus variegatus
CTCAGGAATTGATTATCAGTTCCCAAGTTAATGGCTAACTAAAATTTTCTGCTTGGTCTTAGTTACCCCAAAGATGGCCATTCTCTGGGTTAAGGTCCCTTTCATACTGATCATTTTAGGGTGGCATGATGGAGCAGTGCTTGAGTAAATAGCTCAACACTGGTATTTTAAATTGCCAGAAGAGGAAAAGACACAAAGAAGTGATTTCTGAGCTTTTGAGAACCTGTTGTTTCTAGAATCTGGTTTTAAACGTAGATCGAAGACATAATATGCCAGTTTATCTGTTAGCAGACAAAGGTGATATCAACACCTGGGAAAACTATTTGGAAAGCTTGGCTGAAATCTAACAACTGGATTGTAAACTCCTTGAGGGTTAAGTACATCTAGTCAATTTGCCTGTGCCTCGAATTTTGCCTAGTCCGGTGCTGAATAGACATGTAAGCCATTCCTTTTTGTGCAGTCATTCATTGTAAAAATTTCTGCTTTTCCTTTTTTTGATCCTCTACTGGATCATCAGAATAGCTCTCAAGTAAGTTGTGGTGATGTCCCTTCCCCTCATGGAAGGGAGGGAGGACAATAGGATATAGCCCAAAACCCCTAGGACATCTTCCACCCCCAAGCCCACGGGAAGGTTGGCTGCTTCGGGGAACAGGTAGCTTTGCTCTATTTTGTGAACATAGGATGCTGCCTTATTTTCATGCTCCCTATTATCAGCATACATCCTAAAAGGATGTGGGTAACAGCAAAGGAAAATGAATTTTGCAGATCGACTCACTGCCCAGAGACAGAAGAAAACACCTGAGTAGCAGTGGAGCAGTCACCATCACCTTTAATTATCATGGGGCTCATGTGTGTGTAAAACACAAGAAACTCAAGCATGACTCGATTGCAGAGCATTGCCATGAGGCACTCACCTTCAAAATTCCCACAGCCTCTTCCTCCCATCTGCCACCTCTACCCAAAGTGCACACCATCACAATTCCCTACTGCTCAAAGAAAGGGATAGAGTGGAAGGCTGTCAACATGCAGGTTCTTCTGTGGATTGTATTCTCTAAATAGGCAAGGTGAGAAGGTCAGAAACAAAACTACTAAGATAATTCACACTCATCTGAGAGAGGGGTAAGGACTTGAAGCATGCAGAGAGAATGGCACGTTCAAATCAACCCAGACTGAACTGTCTTTTCTACTGAGCACTGTGCCATTGTCTCAGAAGACTAGGACTTGATTCTTGCCTTTGAGGAGCTTTTAATTTGGTTGAAAAAGGAATGGGGGGAGGAAGAGATTGGGGAGGAAGATAAGGAGCAGTAAGACGACATCACACCTTCTTTTTTCTCATTTCAACTTTACACCACCCCAGTATTCCCTCCATTTGACAGAGAAGTCCAATGAGGCTGAGAAGGATAAGGGCACCTATTAAAAATGTCAGAGCTGATATTTGAACATGAGCCAGTTTGTCTCTGCCATGCCCTGCGTCCCCTGGGGAGGTGGATGTTTATCCTGATTGTTGCTTCAGTTCCTGTTTTGTGTCAGCTGTCAGTATCCAAGGCATTATGTAGAGGACTTCCTTCATTGTCTTCTTCTTTTTTTTTAATATCCTAAATGTTTCTCTCCTTTAATAACTACTATCATGCCCTGCGTCCCCTGGGGAGGTGGATGTTTATCCTGATTGTTGCTTCAGTTCCTGTTTTATGTCAGCTGTCAGTATCCAAGGCATTATGTAGAGGACTTCCTTCATTGTCTTCTTTTTTTTTTTTAATATCCTAAATGTTTCTCTCCTTTAATAACTACTACTTGAGTGCTGATATGTTGGACAAAATACTTTCCATACATTATTACCAAATGTACTAGATGGGTCTTCTTGTTTTACAAATTAGAAATACAGTTACGGAGAAGTTAAAAAATCAGCCAGCCAACCTGTGGCCTCAGTGATTGGCAGCGCAAGGTTTCTAACCTGTGCTGGCTGATTTGTGACTAAGCCTCTAACATGTACACGTATACATACGTGTGCATGTGTATGTGTGTGTTTGAAACATTTTTGTTCCTATGTGTGAGGCGGGTTGAATAAGGGTGGACACAGAAAATCCTGGCAATTCCCTTTTTGTGCTCCTGGCTATTCTCAAACTCTTCACAGATGTCTTTTCTGTGACAGCCAGTCTCGTCCCTTTTCTTGGAGCTATTGAGGATGAAATGTGTACAGCACTCATGAAGTGATTCTCACAGTCAGTACTTTTTACCAAGAATTGAAGTGTGGCTTATTAGAATATGCCACAGTGTTTGTCAGTTCCAGAACTTACAATGAATGAAAGTAAGAGGAGAACAAGGTTTGGCTCCTGTGAACATTTTCCATTTTTCTATAATTTACACATGCTAAAACATAGACCCACCTCTCCCAGTGTTGAGTATGTAATCTCTCTCCCCAGATAACTTTGGGGTTATTTAGGATGAGGGGGAAGGGAAAAGCTACCCAAGAGCATTTTGTAATTTCATCCCTCTCTCTTGGTTTGCTAAGGTTAGTAGCACCATCACCTAAGTGAAGCCTTTTTCTTTAATAAGAGAAATAAAAGTGTTTCTTCCATCAATGGAGAACTCAAGAGAACTTCTGGGTTCAGGTCTCATGGTAGAAGGGCCGAGTGTTTCTGCCAGAATAACTCCCAGGCCTGCCTTTGAGCTAGGCAGCAGCACTCAAAAGGTACGCTGATGAGACAGTGCTCTCACTTAAGAAAGAGATGAAGTTCTTTAATGTACAATTCCAGCCTGAAACTCTTCTTAAGGAAAATCTGTCATCATAGTGGATGAAGGGATGCAGTGACCTTGGGGGACAGGGGAGGTGGTGGGTGGGGAGAACACAGAGAGCATTTTCCCAAGAGCAATCCCAGATGTTGTTCTAAGATCCAGGGTCCACTGTGGCACCCCCTGGACTCCTGGAGAAACCCAGAAGTCTCTGGGCCTGCAGTGAGACACACCTGGCTTCAGATGGCACCTTCAACTAATCTGAGCTCCAATGTTCTTTCTTCTGAGATTTACTTCACATGACTATTTTATTCATTAATTATTATTTTTTTAATTTTGAGGAAGTAATACAGGTGCAATGTTTAAAAAGTCTAATTCTTACATGGCTCCTTTCCATTCATTTCATTGATATAATATCTTCTGATACTCATTACAGTTTGCTTTAGATTTTCTTTTGCTCACTTCATAGCTCTTGTTTCCTTTTAGTTTCTCTTTTCTGTTTATTTGGTCTCTTATGTTAATGATTTTCCTCATGTTGTCTGATGGTCCTCGGCAGTCAGTTCATATTGATGAGTTAGACACTAAAAAGTCAAGTGAAATCCCTGTGTGTGTGTGCACGCAGGGCTTGCTGAATGGAGAGCTTCATGGGGGGATTCTTGCTTGACCATCCCACTGGGGACATCCAAAAACTATTGCTATTTTTAGGTGTTTTCTCTTGGATTATTGGTTTTCCCATTGATCGTCTCTCCAATCTCTTTGGTGCCACCATTCTACCACCTGAGTATGGGAAGGGACTGGGGTTTCTTAGATTATAATATATGCTTTCATATAAGTTCCCTGGTTCTAATATGGTAGCCCTTTTCTCAGCACTGGCCACCATCTCTGAGTTCAGAATCCCTTTGGAATCAACCTCTCTAGAGGGTAATTTTTTGGAACCAGCATGAATGTTGGGAATCTAATTACATGAATATGGGTGAGGAGATTTAAATTGCTTCATATATAGATTTTCAACAGATCCTCCTGAGTTTGGAACCCCCAGTATCCCCAATTCCATAGGTCCCTGGATCTTCCAGTTTCTGAGCTTTTCTGGGATTCTGCAGGGTATATCAGCTTATTGATGAACTTCCCTTACTCTGGCCTTAGGTTTCTGCTAACTCTGCTCCCAATCAGTTACCATCTATCCCTCTGTTTCCAGCTTCTGAAATATTGTCGTGTCATTTCCTGCCCCATCCCCTTTGTCCTTGTGGGTTTAGGCCTTTAAAGAAAATTATTTTACTGTCATTTTTGTGGAAAAATATAAAAACATGTATATTCAACCCCCATGTTTAAGTGGATGTTCCTTGTAAAATTATCATGGAAATTAGAAATGTATTAAAAATAAACGTATACACACACACACACACACACACACACACACACACATATGTAACATTCACTTAGCATAATATAGTGCCTGTTATATAACAGGTCCTCAAAAAATAACA
>NW_007726438.1:287938-292141 GCF_000696425.1 Galeopterus variegatus
CAGGTCCTCAAAAAATAACATGTATGTGTAGATATGTGTAGCAGAGAGCTAACAGGATTTAAACACACTCAGGGATACATGACAGCCTGGAAGTGTGGGTCTGCATGCAATCATTGCACGAGGACTTAAAAGAATCTTAAGAGAAAGATGGAGCCCAGCATGGTTCAGTAATTATGGCAGAGTCAGAGGGAGAAGTACGTCTGAAGACAGCGTGATGGCTTCTGCTGCTAGACTCTGCTCTGCCCAGCCCCATGGAGTCACATCTCTGTTGTGTAGAAAAATCTAAAGTAGGAATGAACCAGATCTTAGTTTTGGTTCGGCATTTGGCCATAATCTGTTATTCTGCTTCAGCCTTTGGAGAGCCCACCTCAGTATTATTTCTGGCATCAGTGTGATCATGCGATTACATATCTAATCAGTGTAACAACATCAGATACATACACAAAGCAAGCCATTAAAGAGATTGTTTCTATCTCTCTATTGTCTTTCCAATACAGGTGAGCAGTCTAATTGTAACTTGGAGTGAAAATCTTAGGTGCTTTATATGTTGAAATTCTAGCAGTCAGCTGATGAATAAATGTATATGAATTAATTCAACAATAAAATAGTCTATCAAGTAATGCTTGTGAAAGCTGTTAATTTATGTAAACTATTGATAGAATGTTCAGGTAATTAGATTTTGGAGCTAGATTGTCAACAGGAATACTAAAGAGGATTATCTAGATAACTAATATAAAAATAATATAATTGTATTGAGTCAATAAAAGCTTATATAAATTTAATTAATAAGATGAGATTAGATTATATCATAATTCTAATCTTGCATTCATAACGCTTAACAAAATAACCTTAAAAAATGGTATTTTGATGTTTAATTATTTAATTCCATTAAGCCATAGTCTTATTATTTACATTATAGGAGGGCAAATTAAAAGCAGAATGTCAATTCTGACATTTCAAAATTTCACAGGGACAAATATATCTGGAGTCATGTACAACAAAAAGATATGAAGGAAAAACTTTGATAGAAAAAAATGAGGTGCTGAAAGACATTCACACAAATCAAACTTCAAAATTCCGCTTATAAGACAGCTCTAAGAAGACAATTTCTTATTTTGAATTTATGTAGACTAAATATTCAAATAAAAATTCATCAAATTGATTCCTACAAAGTATCAAACATGTCAATAATCGAAGCCTAAGGGTTTTTGACTTGTCCAAACTATGTAAATAGATGCAAAGTTTCTTCTAGAAAACATATTACTGAAAGACATTTTCCTGATTTATATTTGGCTGTGTTGTTCCCTGAAAGGTTAATTAAATTATTAAATGTGCCATGAAAACATATTACTGAAAGACATTTTCCTGATTTATATTTGGCTGTGTTGTTCCCTGAAAGGGAACACATTAAATTATTAAATGTGCCATTGAAAGCCAGAAACTCTTCAGGATCAGAAACATGCAATGATGACCACAGGAGCAATCTGGCAGCTGGCAAGCCCGAGTTACGGTTGTTCTCACACTCTCATGTTCAACTTTTTCAGTTGTATACTGTTTTAAAAAATAAACTTGTACTATCTTTAATATATCTTATTTTTAAAATTAACATGTAGTAAGATTGACCTATTTTTCCCTTTTGGTGTTCCTTTCTATGAATTTTAACACCAATATAGTTCATGTAACCACTACGTACAGCAGTTCCACCACCCCACCCAAAAAACTCCAGCATGTGATCCCTTTCTAATCATTCTCTTCTCCCACCCCATGACATCTGGCAACAGTGATCAGTTCTTCTATTGTTTTATCTCTTGAGTAGTTTGTATAAATGGAACCATAGAGTATAATCATTCATTTTTAAACAAAATTTTAGATTACCCTTGCATTTCATAAATTTATTCTATAAAGCAGACATTTATCTTTAGCCTCAGCTAATGCCAAACTAGGCCTTTCAACACATGGCCAAAATGTGTATTTTGTATACCTCTCATTGGTAGTATTAATTGAAAGCGTTGTTTTATTACACTCTAACACACAAGCGCTCAAGCGATACCACATAGGGACCATTCAACAGATTAGAACACAAAATGGAAAGAGCCAATCTCCGTGTCCCCAGAGGCCGCTGGGCAGCTCTGGCTCCCTGAGGGATCCAGTGCAAGAGTGGTGCATTTCTGAGGGGTAGGTGTTTGGGACACTGGACACTTAGTCCTTCTGGGAGGGGTGTCCCCAGCAGAGGCCAGATAGGAGCAGTGGCAGTGGTAGAAGTAGTAGCAGAAGCAGCAGTGGCCTTGACTTGTTTATAAGGACACATCCAATGAGCCTTTGCAAAGACGCCCCTCTCCCCAAGGAGGTAGGGGTTTTCTTGCCTTGGTGGTGGCAAGAACCAGTAAAATTTAATTTTTACTGTTAATGTGACTCTACTTCTACTTACAGTGTCACGAGGTCTGGGAAAACCCAAGTTATGTAGACATTTGTCTTAGTCTGTTCAGGCTCTTGTAAAAAAAATACCATAAACTGGATGGCTTATAAACAACGGACACGTATTTCTCACAGTTCCAGACTGGGAAGTCCAAGATCAAGGTGCTGGCAGATTCAGCATCTGGTGAGGGCCCGTTCTTCATTGAAGATGACTTCTCACTGTGTCCTCACATGGTAGAAAGGACAAGCTAGCTCTCTGGGGTCTCTTTTATAAGGTCACTTATCCCATTCATGAAGGATATACCCTCATGACCTAATCACCTTCCAAAAGGCCCCATCTCCTAATACCATCACCTTGGGGGTTAAGATTTCAACATATAAATGGCGGGAAGGGAAACAAACTTTCAGACCATAGCAACATTTAATAGTGGCAACTCACTTCCAGGGAGGCCAATTTTTCATTCTGCTGCCAAGATATAAAAGACCTCAAATCCATTCCCCTTCCATGAACCTGTAGGTATAACAGGGATGCAGGGACATAGGCCTGGGTAAGAGCTATCTCCTGTCAAGTCTGGGCTCTGTGTGGTGACCCAGATAGTGTCAGTCCTGCCCTTAAGTCCAAAGAGGCTCAGAGAGGTGACACCATTTGTCAGACATCCAGCTAGTTTGGTGTCAGATCATAACCAGAATCTCCCTAGTCTCATCACTCCCAATTCTGTGGGCTTTCCTCCTCAGCAGAACAGTTTTTGTCTCTGAGAACTGAGACCACCTGTATCCTCATGCAGGATACAACTACCGACTCATCCAGACTTGCTTCAAGACTTTTTCTTCACTGTGTCCACCAATTCTAAACCATAATATCGTAAACTTTGCCAATTTTCAACCAGATTCCTCCATTGAAAGGCCTGACTTTAAACCAGTTGAACCCAGAACTCTAGTACCTATAAATATCTACCTCTGACTCTCCCTTTTGAGAACTGCAAAGACTCTGCAAAGGTGTTGTCAAGGTCTCTCTCACTGCAGGTTAATGAGCTTAGCTTTGCTTGATCAATAGTTCATTCTTCTGGTCTTCTTGGGAAGTCAGCAATCAACAGCTCTGGAATCCCCAGTGGGATTCTCTCAAGAATTCTTGCTCCTACAGTTTAAAAACCTTAATTTTAAAACAGCATGTTCCTCTGACGCCCTTTGAGTTTGCCATTTGGAGGCCTCCCCTATTGCAATGTTGAGGTAAGTCTTGCATTGGATCTGTGCTTTGGTTTGTTTTCTGTAAAGCTCTTAAGTGCTATTCATTTTATCTCCTAGAAATGAGAAACCCTTTTAAAGAATTCCTCAATTATCTGAACAGATCTGAAAATGTCTATTCTTTGTGGAAATGTCTTATTACTAGCAACATTACTCTTGTGTGTCTGTCTGACTTTGGCCCTATCTGTTGTGAGTCTACCCAAGGAAGTCCACAGGGAAAAAGACAGGCATAGACCTGACAAGCGTGTCCTCAAAATGGCTCAAAGAGCTAATGAGATCAGTGGGTCTCATCAGACTGGCATCCTTATAAGACAAATTTTGCTTTGGGTCACTTACTAAAATCTAGCAAAAGATCTATAGCAAGAGTAATATATTGAAGATATAAATAAAAATCATCAGATAACTTAAAAAAAAAAGATACTGTAAATAGGTTTCTGCTTCTGGCAAAGGTGAAAACACAGGAACCAGATTTACCCTCTCAGTAAACAACTAAAAAATCCTGGCAAAATATTTAAAAAAAAAAAAAAAAAAGGGCCGGCCCAGTGG
>NW_007726438.1:293032-313022 GCF_000696425.1 Galeopterus variegatus
AGCAAAACAGGCAGTGGCTTTGCCTATACATGGCAAGCCTCTATTGACCTGCTGGGCCCTGCTGCACCCTTGCAGGCCTGCTCCCTGCAGGACAGTGGATGGGGTGCTAGCTCCGCCTCTAGCTGGCGGCCCTCCACAGAGCTGCTGAGCCCTGCTGCACCTGTGCATGCCTGCTCCCTGCTTGACAATGGGTTGGGAAGTGGCTTCACCTCCTTTGACAGGCCTCCACAGAGCCACCTGGCCCTGCTGCACACAGCAGCTCCAGGCAGTGGCATCCACTCATCTGATAGGCCTTTGCAGAGCTGCTTGACCCCCCCCCCCCCACATACACACCCAGGCACACCTGACTCCTGAAGTGGATGGTTGTGTGAAGTAGACAGCTTCCACCCAAGACTCACAGAACAAGACCCAGGTGACTGAGCCACAGCTTGTCACGCTTTAATCAGCATGCTTGGTGATTTATTTTCCTGGCTATCTTTTTTTCTCTTTGCTGGTTTAAGCCTCTGGATTGTCAACCTCTAATTATATTATTTATAAGATTCCTATCCTTAATATTGATTTTTGTGTCCTTAGTCATTTTTTGGTATGAGTTCAATACTTGGCCTCAATTTCCTCATTATTACTCTAAAGCAGGAAATCAACTTTTAAATGTGTTTATTTTCTTCTGGGTACTACTCTTTAGTATCAAATTCCTGGTAATTAAACGGTCGAATTTATGAGTAATTGGACTCAATCACTAAGCAACTATTTAGATGGTGTCTTACTCTGTTTGTGCTACTATAAAAAGTATACCTTAGACTGAATAATTTATAAAGAAGAGAAATTTATTTTCTCACATTTCTGGAGGTTGGGAAGTCCAAGATCAACCACAATAGGCCAGACAACAGGAGACCTAAAATGCCCTGTCTTGTTACACCTAGGAAGGGAGTTTCCTATTTCCAATTGACCTTTTGTGAGAGTGGACCTTTGTAACCAAACTTTTACAGAAAATAGAATTTGTAAATAACTATAAAATAGATGGTACCTAGCTGGAAGCTGTCTCACATTTACAGACCTTACAAGAAAGCCTCACTATTTAGGGGAGTCTTCTGATTCTGATCTACCTCTATATTTTTCTAATAATTTCTCTGTTGTAATTTTACCTCCTGGCATCAGACCACTTTTGCTGATTGGCACCAAAACCATGCAGTACAGGTAAGCAACCCTCACAGAGGTGTTTTGGCTAAAAACATATCATTGGATGTCCCCCAATGACTGGTTCTGGAAATACCTATTGGCTTCTATCCTTAAACTGGATAGGAATTTATTATCTCGGTAAGCTGATGTCTACATTCAGGATAGTTCCTAATATCTCCTAGGGCCCATTTTGGCCCACCAGTTTCCCCTTTCTAAAAAAGGGGATCATTAGATAGCAATTAAAGGAGAAAAATAAAGCCTTGACTTGAGATCTAAAACCTTAACCATTAAAGGGTAATTCTGAATATTCTTCTGTCCTTAAGCCTCATCATTCATGTTTTATTAGAGGCCTGGATAATGGAGATCCTTTATACTGTGGTGCAGAGAAGAGCAGAACAAGACGATAGTATTAAAGCTATAAAATCCCTTGCCCAAGAACTTCATGGAGTTAGATGGGTTTCTTGAGGAGATTATTTGCTCTTTCAAGGAAAGAATGTCATACTTACAGCCACACAGACCTCCTTGGGGTCTTTAATAGTATAGAAAAAGATTGCAAAGCAGCAACCCCCACCGACCACCCAATTTGGTTATGCCAACTCTTCAGATTAGGAATGAAATCTGTTCTGTTGGTTTAATATGAACATTCTTGGCTCCTGGCATAGAAGTCTGATCGCGACCCTTCATTTACTATCATTCTGTGTTACAATGCTCACGTGTTTAAACTCAGCATCTTGTCAAATTATCCAACCAATGATTACCCAACAAAAACCAGAAAAACCACCTACGAGGAAGCCTGATCTATGTTCACATCTCAAACTGCAGGGCAGATCCAGATAGTCCCCACATTGTAATGTCTGTCTATACCAATGATTACCCAACAAAAACCAGAAAAACCACCTACGAGGAAGCCTGATCTATGTTCACACCTCAAACTGCAGGGCAGATCCAGATAGTCCCCACATTGTAATGTCTGTCTATACACCAGCACAGGCTGAAGAAAGACCCTACCATCCCCCACCACTTTCACACAGGTTAATCCATCAGTACTGAAAACTGAGACTACCTATGTCCAAAAGAATTTATTGTTTGTTCTAGGAAATTCTAGTCCCGAAAAATAATTCTTTATATCAAGAAATTACTGTTCCCTTCAGGAAATTCCTGAAAACCAATTTATTTGGACAATAGGTTGTTCACCTGGGCAAAGTTTCCTTAAGCAACCACCATTTACTGGTTAAGATAGCTTCAAGACACTCACCTGGCTGTGTCTATCAATCCTAAATGGCTGTACTATGAATTTTGCTGAATACCAGTAGACCCTGGCTTTTAGAGACCTGCCTTAGACCATTTGATCCAAGACACAACATTCTGCAAGTATCTGTCTCTGACCTTCCCCTTCTGAGACACTAAGAAAACTCTGTCAAAGAACTGCTCTCCCTTATTGCCTTTGCTAAATAAACTTTGTTAATCTTTGTTAATCAGTGGTTGTTTTGGAATGCATTGGCAATCAACATCTTCTTTAGGAAATTTTCCTTTTATTCATAACCCAAGGGCCAAAGTACCTCCTGGTCCTTTCTGATTTCCTCACTGTTCTGGACTCCTCTAAAGCATGCATCTCCAACTATCTGTGATAAAGACATATTTCATCCTAGTCCATTGATAGTTAATACTTTTATGAAGTACAATGCTATAGTTTGATGTGCCCCCTCCAAAATTCATGTTGAAATTTAATTCCCATTGTGGTGGTATTAAGAGGTAGGACATTTAGAAAGTGATTATGCCATGAGGGCTCTGCCTTCATGAATAGTTCAGTGCCTTATAATGAGGCCTGCTGGGGGAAGATTGCCTTTTTCACTCTCCCGCCATGTGAGGACACAGCACGCCTCCCCTTTTGCCCTTCTGCCTTCTGCCACGTGAGAAGATGCTGTCAATGGAACAGGTTCTCACCAGACACTGAACCTGCTGGCACCTTGATCTTGGACTACCCAGCCTCCAGAACTGTGAGAAAACTAATTTCTGGTCTTTATAAATTTCATTACAGCAGCCTCAAAAGACTAAGACATACAATAAAAATATATGCAAGAAAGATAAAAAGCAAACCCAAATATATAAAACACAAGGCCAAAAATGTTCTTACTAGATTCAACAAACATAAAATTACACTGCCAATTGCTATAATTCTGTTATAAACCTTAATTTCAACTTCTGTACCTACTCCTATGCTGATGGTAACCATTTTCAGGCAGGAACCAGTTCATGGACTACACTTTGAGAGCAGTGGTTCCCAGATAAGGGCAATTTTGCTCCCCAGTATACATCTGAGAATGTCTGCAAGCATTTTTGATTGTCATAACTGGGTTGGGGGGTGGTACTGACATCTAGTGGGTGAAGGTCAAGAGTGACACTAAACACCCTACAATGCACAGAACCTTCCCTCCTCCACCCCCAACAAGAAAGAATTATTCAGTCCTGTGGAGGAAACCAACATTAATAAAGCAAATATATTTCACAGGGCCTAACTTATAGCTCGGTGGGGCCACAGCCCTGTAGTTTAAAGAATTGCCTAACTTTTTAGAACTGCACATAGAAATGCTAAGCTTGGGTAAAACAGAAAACTTTCCCAGGACTAAAGCCTATTGTAGATAAAAAAAAAATTGTAACACAGCAAAAGTGCTTGCTCTAAGGGCAGTCTTCCTTGGTACAGCCAAACCTAATGATGGGAAAGTATGTGAGCTCAAGGCTTCAAGACTGATGGCTGGGGGACATTTCTCTTCTCACCTTCAGTTGTTTAAGTTTCTTAGGGAACTAAGTGTTGCCATGACAATTATCTCATTGTTCTTTTTGTAACCACCTGTGTTCCTTTTCTGTAACTTTCTTGCCTGGACAATAAAAACTGAGAGAAAACCTAATTTGGGGTTATTCCCAGGAAACCTTCTCTCCTGAAGGAATTGTTGCTGGGATTAACCCTTTTGGGCCTCTTGCTGCTCTGGAGAAATGGGCTATGAGTAATCCTTTACATCTCCATCACCCTGGGAGAGGTGACAAGTCCGAACTGTGAATAGTGCCAAGATTAAGAAACTCTGCTCTAGAGAACCCCAGTGCCTGAAACATTCTCATCCCTCCTCTAGCCCTGCTCCATTAAAACTCTGAATACATGCTAATGGCCCAAAGTCTTACCCCTTTCAACTAACACATGTGCATTCATATTAGGCAAGCTTTTTATGTAAAGAGCCATATAGTAAATATTTTAGGCTCTTTGGAAAAGGCTGGATCCTCAAA
This sequence comes from Galeopterus variegatus, assembly GCF_000696425.1. Lineage (NCBI taxonomy): Eukaryota > Metazoa > Chordata > Mammalia > Dermoptera > Cynocephalidae > Galeopterus > Galeopterus variegatus. The sequence continues at coordinate 297,485 of NW_007726438.1, forward strand.
GCAAAGTGGGAAGACTAATGCTGTGGTCAAGCAGTAAGATCGGCAGAGGCCTCGTCCAGAGAGGAACTAAGGCTAAAAGGTAGGAGAGAAGCTGGGAATAAGGACTGCACCGTGAGAATGACTTTAAATGCAGAATTGTCAAGATTTAGCCAGGTACAGTTCATTGACTCCTTTAGTTGCTTCTTGGATAAAAGATATGTAATATTGTCTCAGAGTCCACTGCAAGAGGAGAGATGGGCCTAATGAGAACTATAGAAAGATTTTCATATTAGTTTACCTTGCAGAAAGGACACTCAGTGATAGTGCCCCCAGAGTTTGCAGGGACGGGGTGAAGATCCAAACTCAAGGCGAGATAAACTGATTTGCCATTTGCATTCATGACAGTTGATTCAACTATGAGAGTTCTATAATATTTAGGACTTGCTATACTGAGAGAAAGTAAGGAGTTAGGGGGAAGATGCCAAAAGTTAATGGAAAAAGAATCAGCAAAAGGGCAGTTTTCAGTTAATCAACTTACAGTATTTATTGAGCATCTTTTGTGTCAAGACCCTGAAGAAGTGGTCAGAGAGAGGAGGAGGAAAGAATAGACTCTGGGTTCCCATGTCAGTTGGATAATGAGATAATATTTTATGGATGACAAATCTGGGCAGAAGCCAAAGAGAAAAACAGTGGGGAAATGGGATTTGGATTTGGTCATGGTCAAGGATGTATGTTAATTCAATGATTTTTGGAAAGGAATCTGATGAAAGCAGATGCCTCCCAAATCTAGCTGCTAGAAAGTTTATGCATTTTTAATAACAAGCATTCTTGGAAGCGAATGGCAGAAAGTGATAGCAATGGTGACCTAAGAATCACAAATGAGCAGGGTTTCTTGAAGAGCTGGGCAAGCAGGTCACATTTGAACAAGGAACCAGACGTGTAAATGGTGGGATTCTACCTTCCACCTCGTGAGAGGCTTCATCTTGGAAAATGGTGTCATTATTGTTGGCTTCTTGGAAGGTGCAACTAAGGGATCCTAATGGGTTGGAATGGCTTTGAACTTGTACCCAAATGTGGACATATTAGGCAAGCTTTTGCAGACAGGCTTGTGTACTAGGATTTGGCTTCCTCTCTTTCTCTGTCTCTCTCTGACTTATTTGCCCATCAGCTCAAGTTCCTCTCAAACGCCAGCTGAAAGCATTTATTTCCCCACGTTATCCATACCCTTTAATTTGCAGCTCCATTCGCTTTTGCTTAGTGTTAGTTATCCTTGGTGATTGTTTCCTCATTGGCGATTTTATGAAGTATTCAGCGATATTATTGCTGGGGGAGTGAGGGAACAGTGTTACAGTCAGAACTCGGTGGCCTTTAAGTCTAGATCAGTGCCAAAATGTTGGGGGATTCTCAGGCTGTGCAGGGACTTGTGGGAGTATTTCATTTGTACACACTAGAAATGTCCTAAAAGAGCTGCCCTAATAAGCCATGTACAATAGGGCTTGGCTTTTAAATAGCGTTCTACTTGATTTGAAAAGAACTAAATCCCACACAGTTTTGCAAGTGCCAGGAAAACCCCTATCATTTTCTTGTCTCTGCATCCTCCTCCCATGCAACCCACACAGTTCTCGCTCTATGTGAAAGACAGAGAGAGAGAAATAGAGGAGGGGAGAAGAGAGAGAAAGAAAAAAAAGAGGACAGAGATATCACAGATCACCCTTTGGATCCTATTATGGCCTTTCACTCTTAATTGCTCTATGAGGTACACTGCTTTGCCTCGTAGGCATAAAGAAACAACAGCAGGGTAGAAGCTTTATTCTACACTAGTATCACCACCCCCACCACCCCCACTGCCATATGACGACATAAAACAATCGCTTCTGTTTGTTTCCATGACACACTTCTGATTATAAGAGAAATTATAAAAGGAATGCATATTCATTGTTGAAAGTTTGGATAGAATCAAAAAGCATAAAGAAGCAGGAAAAAAAAAAAGACTCAGACAACCACACCCGGAGCCAACCACTGTTAACACTTTATTGTGTTACCAATCAAGAACTTATTTAATAATTCATCAAATATTTGTTGAGTGTTTGCGATATACCAGGCATTATTTTAGTTGCTGCAGATACAGAGGTGAACAAACAAGGCCCTTGTTCTGTGAAACATGTCCCCTTTTCTCAGCATGTCCAACTCCCCCTGGCTCCCACACCCTCCCATTCTGTATTTAGCAGACCTTGGCTACAGTGGAGCTGTGTGCAGGTAGGCCCTGTCTGAGATATTTCCCGACATTCCACCTCCTGCAGAATGTGTTGACTAGGCTGGGTCAGCTGACCCTGTTCTGTCTTTATACAAGGCCCTCCTTGCCTTATCATGCAAGATGATGGGCATTCTGCTTTGAAGAGGAGAAGGGCTATACATGGGGCTGGTGTGAACATTTGTCTTGCTGAACATTTGACCAACTGCTACATCCTTTCAGGACTGATGAGGATTTATGGCAGAGTCCATGACTAACAAATAGAAGGATTTAAAAAAATTTTTTGTGGTTGTATTAAGCAAGCAAGATACTGGACTAGTCCTTAGGTTACTGTAAATACCTTTGGCCATGTCCTGTTGGTATCAGCTGCACTCTTAACCTGTTCATTCATTTGTTTATTTATTTATTTCACAACCTTATATTGAGTACTAACTACTCACTGTGCTAGACACTAGGATCACAGAGATAAGAGACAGTGGAGAGACTCTCTCTCGTACAGGGGAGATGCCAAATAAGCAACTTCAGTGCAGCATGCCAAGTGCCCTGACAGACGCTGGTAGGGAACCAAAGGATGGTCACCTGGCCTTGTTGCAGTCTGGGGACAGATAGCTCAAAGAAGTCTTTCTGGAGGAGGGGATGTCTACTCAAGCTGTATCGTGAAACTTGAACAGAAGAAGCAGATGAAAGGTGGGGTAGCAATCCAAGAAGCAGCAGCATGTGCAAATGCCAAGGAGCATTGGAGAGCCTGGTGCACTGGAGAGACAACCAGTGATTCATTCTGGCTGGGTAACTTTGCAGGGGAGTAAATGGTGAGCAATGAAGCTGGACAAGTGGGACTCATGCCAGACTTTGATGGGCTTGTTTCTGCTGTGCTCAAAGGTTTAGATTTTGTCCTAAAGTTATCCAATGGCTATTCAAAGTTTTTTCAAAGGCAGCAACAAGGATCAGTGCATAGTACGGAGAGGGTGGGGAAAGGGAAGATTTCGTAGTAATTCAGATGAGAGATACAGGCCTAGCAGAGGTAGAGAAAAGAGAAAAGATTTGAGAGATGGTAAGGAAGGAGGAGCAATGGAAATTCATGGCTGGCTGAGTGCTGGGAGATGAGGGTCATGGTGACTCCCTGGTTTCTGATTGGACAACTGGGTGGATGGTGAGATGTGGATTTACTGAGACAGGTGATACTCATGGAGGTGCCCATGTAAGAGATGGGCAGACAAAGAAGAACTGTGGAGAAAGATGAAAAACAAAAACAAAAACAGCCAACCAGAAAGAAGAAAAACCAGGAACTAGGAGATCACAAGCAATCTAGTCAAGAACAATTTCACTGGCATGGTAAGGGCCAAAGAGAGGTGACCGCGGGTTAGGGGGTGAATGGGAGGCAAAGGAAGGAACAGCGAGGATGGACTGCTGTGCTGCGTAGCTGTGATGAGGAGACAGCGCACTAACCAGAGGAGGACCTGGTGTTACGGGGGATGGGTGTTTTTTTTTTTATTTTACTATGAGACAGAATTGAAGACACAGAACAAGCAGAGAAGGTGAGGTTGAAGGTTGAAGTGAAGGGATAACTGATGAAACAGAGTCACTGAGAAGAGATCCAGAACACAGACCAGCAGTTCTCCACACACGGGTAGTGGCTCTGCCAGGACACATTTTGGAAAAGCATGGGACAATTTGGGTTGTCACTGTGATCTGGGGTATTATGGCATTGAGTGGGCAGAGTCCATCGGTGTGGGCAGAGTCCCACCATGGGCAGCGTAATGAAGAATGGCTCCACATCCCAAACAGTTTTCAAATGACCCACTGGACAGTTAGGAACGGGAAAACTGATTTAGAATTATCTGAGTCTAGAACCTAATTTTGTTTTTCATGTAAACAAAAAGTACTTTTTACACAGCTTTAATATAGACTAAATTTTCCAAGGATGCAACTACTAGTAAATCAAAGGAAGATGGCACTGTTTTGTTGGGAGTGTTAGCATGAATTGTTTATCATTTTGGGACAGCATTTTTTGCTCCTCTTGTTTGGGTTCTGATATTGAACACCTATAGTAGTATACATATTCATAAGTACCACATAGTGATTCCACATGAGGTACAAGCATTTGTCTGCTTAATTATGTATTCTAGTGTAGTGGTGCCTGAGCATTTATTGAAATGCATATTACTTTCCTTTAATTTCCCCTTTATTCTATAATCACAGCATTAAATTACATAAAATGTAATTATGTGTCTAGGTAGGTTATATTCATTTCTCAGTAGTAAGGGGAAGGAAGGTTACAAAATATTTTTTACAAAATGAGACCATTGAGTCTGATCCAATTGAGAGTCACCAGCAAAGGTGCAGGCATTTAGCAGGAGGGCAAGTAGACACTGTTATAGAGAAGGAGGTGAGGCAGACGGGACACAAATAAGTTGAAGGAGGGGGGACTTGGGGTTGAAAGAATTATCCTGGCTCTCATCCTATGTCAAATAAGAAGTTAAGATGTGGTCAGAGTGAAGGAAGAAGTAAACTTGAAGAAAGTAGGATAAGAGAGAGAAAGTCTGAAACAGCCACTCATGTGGGTGGGCGCTGGCTGCAGACCACGGGAGGATTACCAGGCAGTGTTGAAAGCCCAGCTGAAATTAGAGATCATGAATTTGTCAAGAGCTTCAATCAGCACCATGGTATGACCCTTGTCAGAAGGAGCCTTTCTCTATGGGAGCAAAGAAGTAGGATGAGTGGATAAATCCAGCGTGGGCCTTTTCCTAAACAGGAGTAGCAGAGAAATAAAAGGTTAAGACATTGAAAGCATTGACAGCAAACCATGATTCTGGCCAGAAGTGACAGCTTAGAGACTGTTAGATCATAAAGGGCCTCCCTTTCATGGCCCTGGTCAACCCCAGGGGTCCCCAGCCATGGTATATCCTTCCTCTTTCTATTCCAAGAATGAAGCCAGCTTTATTTCCTACCTGCTTTGTCAGTCAGTGGAGCTTTTAAAAGATTTTTCTCTGTTTAGCGGCAGGAATTTTTTTTGTACTGACATTCTCCCAGGACTCTGTCTAGAGGAAATCTAAGCTGAAAATAAGAGGTACAGCCAATGGAAACCTCTTGGTTAAAAAAAAGAAAAAGAAAAAAGCTCTGTAAATTTCCACATGTACTCTGAAGAGTCAGACTTTTTAGAATCGGGAGGGACCTTAAGAGTTTCTCATCTAAATTTTCATCCAAGTTTCCATTTCCCCATGTCAAAGTCTTGAGTGCTGGCCTCTGGCTGCATCATTCAAATCCCATCTCATTCCCTTTTGCTCCTTAACTGCAGAGGAAGCAAAGGAGGATGCAGGAAAGGACAGGGTCAGCATCTTATGGCCACATTCAAATTTGGGAACTAAAATATGAAGAGGAGGGGAGCGAAGGGAACATAGATTAGACAATGAAGTTGTTACAAGCTGAGGATACTGGGCAGCTCAGTGACACTGGGAATGTCAGGGGCATGACTGGGCTTGCGGTGGGAATGCACACCCATGTGGGAACTGGATATGGGTTGCAGACCAATGTGGGAACTGATATCAAATGGCTACAGTGTTTCAATGAATAAAGTGCAAAGGATAACTGCCTTGAAAGATCAGGGATAGAAGTGACTGAAAACATGAATTAATATCAGGAGTATACCAGGAAATAGGAAATGATAAAAAGAGGCATTTCACAGAAGGGAAAACCCAAATGGCTAACAAGTATATGAACAGTAACACAAACACTAATAATCACAGGACTGCAAATAAAAATGAGTCACCTGAGGTTGGCAACAATTTAGAAAGTTATAAAATGTATAGTATTGGCAAGGATGTTGAGAAATAGAAACCCCTAGGCATTGCTAATGGAGATGCAGACTGGTACAACCATTCTGGAAAGTGATTTGGCAGAACTTAATAGAATTAAACATGAGAATACTTTATGACCAACAATCATTTTCTTGTACACATACCCAAGAGAAATTCTTTTAAAGGTTCATAAAGGACATCACCAACACCATAGCATCATTGTGTTGTTTGTGGAAGTGGAAAGTTGGAAGCAACAGGTGTCTATCACCAGGTGAGTGTGTAAGAAAAGTATGGTAGATATACACATGGTCTGCTCTGCAGCACTTGGAAGCAAGAACTAGATATGCTCATTGAAGCAAGGATAGATGTTTTTAAAAAATAATGCTGAGTGAAAAACCTAAGGGGGAAAAATACCATTTGAAATCTGAAACACATGCAGACATATTAAGCGCCCCAACATATTTTGCATAGATACTGTAGTTATTTAGAAATTTGAATCAATGGCATAACAGAAGCACTAAAAATAGTAATGGATTAAACCAAACAGATTTGTTTCTCCTATAAATATTCAGATAGGCAATCCAGGGGAATATAGTGGTTCAGAATCATCAGGGATCCAAGATTCTTCTATCATTTTCCTTTGCCCCCCTCAGCTCTAGGCTTTTATCTTTGACTGCTTGATCTTCTGCCACCACAGTCATGACCCAGCCAGTGTGTAGGGGAAAAGGAAAGGGCAGGACACATTTCTGTAATGTAAAGTTGCAATCTAGAATTTGCACACATCACTTTTGCTCAGATCCCACTGGTCAAAATTAAGTCATGCAGTCATGCCTAGCACCCAGCTACAAAGTCGATGACCATGTAGGGAGGAAGACATGGAGCAGCACCTGCCACAAATATATGCATGTGCAAGGGGCACATATCAAATTCTTTAAGGTGGAGGCCTGGGGAGGAAGGAATGAGAATGGGAATCAGGGTGAAGAGGGAACAGTTACATTTATACAAAACAAGAAAGTGTCCTCATGTGGATTCATGATGACAGTATACCATAAACTGTATCATCAACTGAGACCTGTGATTAAGACAATGCTCTGCACCTGAGGTTCATTATATTTAAAAAAAAAACAAAAAAGAATGGAAGGGAAGGAAGAAAGAAAGGAAAAACAAGAAAGGAAGAAGGATATAAAGATCACAAAAGTTATGGTAATATGGGAGTGTATTGCGGGAGCCCCAAATCTGAAAGGGCACTCGCATAGTGTTTGCCTATTCCAAAAAACTCATCCGGTACAATAGGTAGAGATACTGGTTTATTAGACTTACGGGAGTTGCTGATGGTGGCCAGCCAGCTGGAAATCCACACCACCAAGGGGTACATACAACAGTTATATAGCGAACAGATCAAAGCAGAGGTGTAAATCATTTGCATGCTTATGCATAGACCATCACCCAGCTCACAGAACTCAGAGCACTCGGGAGATCTGGCTGAGTAGATAAGTTTATCTACTTGCTACTCTCTTGGTGCCAGAGTACTTTAACACCAGCATGCTAATTTACTTATGGTCTTGCTGCCTCCGTTCTCCTGTTTGTCTTAAGGGAGACGTTTGTATTAAAGGGGATGTGCCTTTCCTTGGGGAGCTACCTTGTCCAGGAGTAGTTTCCCAGTGAGGAGCGAGAACTCTGGTGTGCACAGGGAAGGGGAATAGGTCTATGTCCAGCATTTACCCTACAGGGAGATCTCAGGAGAATGGGAAGTGGGAAGTGATCATTACATGTAGGTGAGTTTCTAAGTGTCCCAGGACTGAAGGGCAATTTTCTCAGTAGTTTCAAAAGACCACCAAAAAGAAGCAGAGTTGGTCTCTGATGTCATAGGTCAGCTTGGCTACTGGTTTCACTCCTGGTCACTGAGCTGGTCACTGAGAAATTCCAATTGCTTAAGTATACAAAGAGCCAATTACAGCAAAAATCAAGGGGCTGGGTTTTCCAAGGCTGAGCATTTTGAGGATTGGTGAGCTGTCTAAATCCTCATTTAAAAAAAGGAAAAACAAAGAAATGGGTAATGGAGAAAGCCCTGAGGCTGCCATGCTCTGGGAAGAAAGAAAAAGAGGCAGGCTCACCTGTCTGAAGACTGCTGGAAAACACTGGCAGGTTAAGAGTTTAGCAAGCCTCACTTGACTTGTGCAAAGGAGAACAAAGGACTCAATGATGATTATGCTATAGTTAATTCTGAAGTGGCTAGAGTGAATATCATTAATTTAATGGTTTATATACATATGCGTATTATAAAAATTAGTTATTTTATGTTTAGACAAGTGCTGTCAATTTCCATGGTGGATTAGAAAGAGAATAAGAGAATAGCTTACAAACAACATAGATGCTCTAGTACTGTGGGTGTACAGTCTTGGGCAAGTCACTTAACCTTGCAAAACCTCCCTTTCCTCACTGGTAAAATGAATGTAACAGAAGTTGCTTAGAATTACTTTGGTTGTGATAGGTAATGTTCATGAAGTATCTGCAATGCCTGGCTTAAAGAGTTGTTCAAAAAATGTTAACATTATCCACTGAATATTGGAAAAGGTCTTTTCTCATATTATTTTTTATTTGGTTATTTGGTTAAAGGAGAAGTTTGCTATATTTCTAGGCAATAAAAGTGCGTGTTTGGAGAGAAAGAGAACTAACACTACTCTACATATTTTATTTACATATAAAGTTCTCATCTTTTACTTTATTTATCCTTTTGTACTTATAGGTCAGTCATTTCACCCATTGCTCAAACTTAGTTGATTCTGGGTACATGACAACATATTCCACAAAGAGGCTGGTGGGGGGGGAGTCACAGGAAATCAAGTGACATGACAAGAGGGCTTTCTTTTGACCAGGTAATTGTGGAGTATTCACATCAATGGTTATGACATAAGAAAAGAAATGCCACTAAGAACTTTGAAACTGTTGAAGGAAAAAACAGTCAATGGAACAAAATCTTGAACACAGAGAAATCTCGGCTGTCCAAGAGAACAGTCCTGCTGTTTTCTGGGAACACACACAAAAGTAGAATGAGGGGCCACATGGCAGTTCATTCAGAATCCAGCTCTGCACTAGGGAAGAGCCAAACCAAAGCTTCACCTAGCTTAAGTACCAAATTAATCACCCCAGAGCTCAGATTTCAAACACACTGATAGAGAAACCAGTAATTTGCACTGAATGACTTTCAGCATATACTTGTATCCTAAACTGAAGGAAATCTAATAATAGGAAGAAGACTTCTTTACTAGCTGGGATTCTCATGGCATAATTACACTCCTGGAGGACTAAAGGTATTATCTTCGTCTGTGGCTGTGTAAGACCATGAAACTGCTGTCTTTCAATTGCCACCCATAGCTGCTCCTCTGGCTCAAAGACTTGACAGTGGTTGCATGTAAAATCACACACATGTTGTATCTGTCTCCTTATCATATATCTTGTATTTTTTAAGGATGGGATAATAATGACTGAAATTAGGGAATCCATTCACAAGTGTCTTTAGCTAGAAAACAACAAAAGTTAAACTGCACCTCATTTTAGCCCAGTAAGTTTTGAAGAAGTTTTGTATATGTATATATGTACATATACATATATATAAATATACATACACACATACCCACACACCTAGAGGAAGATATATACATATATATATACATATATATGTATATATATTTACATATACCCATTTTCTCTTAAAAAGAATCTTCATAGATTGATAGGATAAAATTCCTCTAGCTCACTTTCAGGAAAAAGCTTATCTGTAAATGAGTTTCTATACGCATACAGGGAAAACTAAAGTAGATTTTTCCTCTTTTTGCCTTAGTTTACAATTGTAAAATAAAGTTTGTTTTATGCACAAGCCTGTTAACATCTGCCTTTGTCTCTTATGTAATCTCTTTTCTGTTCTTCAACCTTTAATGTTCCTATTTTACGTAATGTTTAATTTTTTGAGATGCCTGGAATATTTCTGGATATCTAGATGTTTTAAAATCAGGTGAACAAACTCACTCTTTCCTGAATGTGACGAGGCAAATTCCCTTAAATATTTTCTTTCCAGGTCCAGAATTTTGCCACAGTCCTAGAGTCTCTCTTTTTTTTCTTTATGTTCATGTTGGTTCTTCCTCTGTAAGCTACTCTGTCATGTGACGAGGCAAATTCCCTTAAATATTTTCTTTCCAGGTCCAGAATTTTGCCACAGTCCTTAGAGTCTCTCTTTTTTTTCTTTATGTTCATGTTGGTTCTTCCTCTGTAAGCTACTTTGTTCCTTAGATTCTGAGAGAAAGCGTTTCATCCTTAAGGTGGGAGTACATCGTTGGGGTTGGATCAGGGGTACTGGGCAGAGCACAGGTCTCGCTCCTCTGCTGCTCAGGAGGGAGAATCACCCTTTGCTCTTTCTCTGAGCTGGTCATGTTTGTCTGCCATTTGGCACACACTGCAGCCAGCATCCTCACAAAGTTTCTGTCTGCGTATGTAGAGTGAGGAATCAGAGCTACGTTTGTGCCGTAAAAATACTTGCAGATCTGCCAGGAACATGAATGACAGGCATTTTCCACAAAAGTTTCTCTTCCTCTGTCAAGCCAGGAACTGTTTTCTAAAAGCACCACAGAGGCAGTGAATTCCCTAGTTACAAATCTCTTTGTAGAGAGCCAGATTTGCGAGTAAGTGCCAACTTCCTCTTCCCAGGTTTCCTCTGTTCCCACCTCATAGGTTTGTCCCTGAAGAACCTCAAGGAACATATGGCCTGAGGCTGGCTTCAAGAGAAGCTGGCAATGTGCTTCTGCCTGGGGACCATAGCACAAGGTCATCCCTGGGACATTGGTGAGGCTGGAGAGGAGGAGGAGGATCTGTCCTTGGCTTCCTTAAGAAGAAGTAGTGGGCTGGGAGTGTGCGCAGGGCTCAGGGTGTTGGCAGCCGAGAGCAGTTGGACTTGTGCCCAGTCCCCAGCTGCTGCCGCTCCTCTCCCTGATGGCAGCTGCCTGGGTACTCCTTTGACGCAGCAAGGACATTCAGGAGGCCAAAAACAAGCAGATCAGAGGGGCTAGCCCAGGGTAGAACTGTGGCGTGCCAAAGTGTGTCAGAGGTGCCTTGCCACACACACTCCTTAAAGTCTCTGCCCATTTCATGCCTCAGCCCCTGTCACCAAAGCCTGCTGTGACTTGGCTGGCGCTCACAGTTTACGCTCAGCTCTAGACAGAACCACAGTGAATCTGAGCCTTTTTCTTCCATCCGAGCATTTATCTCAAAAGAAATAAAAATCCAACAAGCAAGCCTTGAAAAACAGTTTTCTCTGAAATCTTAAATAAGGTGGCAAAATGGGTAGCAGGAAACATTTAGTCATAAAACAGCAAAATATCCAGAAACTGATCTTCCAGAATTTTCTCCTGGCTGATTCCCTCAGGCTCTCTCCTCTCTCGGCTCCTCCAGGTTTGTATTTAATCCAGTGTGTTTTAGATCAACTCTTTCATATGTAACAGTGTCTTCTGGAGCCTGACTTGAGGGATTCTGCTTCCAGACCTCTTCTTACCTTTTCATCATCAGAACAAAGGCAGTGGGGCAGAGTGGATATAAAGACTCTCCCTGAAGAAGTCTGGTGGGGGAAACACTTAACCACTTAACTGTAATGATTTCAGTCCAGTTATACTCCCAAAGAAAACTGAAAACCTTTTATCCTTCAATACACTAAAAAGTGAATCTTCAATATTGGAATTTCGGCCCTATAATAGGTTGCATGGGCAGGGGTGGGATGAGGAGGGGGGAGTGAGCTAAGAGTTTGGTGGACAAGAGATTGCCCAGCCCCTCCCAGGACGGCTGTGGTACCTGGTGATGGTGCTGCCACCTGCCCGCTGTCTCTGGTCGAGGGCCCTTTCTACCCTCCCACACCCCAGGCACAGGGCCAATCCAAAGGACCCAGCTTTAGGCTGGGTTTTATGCCTCTAGATACCCAAATTGGTGTTAGCTGTAGCTATAGCTGTAGGCAAGACACTACATCCCCCAAATANAGAGTCTCTCTTTTTTTTCTTTATGTTCATGTTGGTTCTTCCTCTGTAAGCTACTCTGTCCCTCTAACTTTGCCATCCTGTCCTGGCTCAGGTAGTGACTTCATCCTGACTATATACCATAGTCTCTGCTCTGCCAACCTCTCTAGCCAATTTCCCCTTCGTTTAATCCCCAGAGTGATGCCAAATTGACCTTCTTTACAGACAACTCAAGATCCCTTTGGTCATTCACTGCTGTGGCTGAGAGCTAAGGTTACGTCCACTAAGCATCAATCTTTAATCAGTAAGTGGGTGAATAAGGCCCAATAGTGATGTGACCAGTTTCCCACACTCTTCTGCCTAATCAGATTCTTCCTTCTAGGAAGACTAGGACTAGGACTAAGACTAAGACTTTTACTCTTGAAACTAGAGATTACTGCATTTTTACTCTCAAGAATTATTGTTATTATCATTATTTTGTCCCATAAGTCTAAATCACAGGGCACTGTGATTTCCTTAGGCTCAAGGAGTTAGCACATTTATTACTGGGCTAGGTGACAACCATTGACACTTTGGTCTGTTTGATATGAAAAAAGGATCACAACTCCCCAAGGACCAATAAAGGAGAAGCATCTTCAGCTAGAAAACAACAAAAACATTTTTCTGTAGTACACACTCTGGGCTGGTGCTACTGATGGAGAGTTCAATTGGGATTCCTACTAGTTACCTCTGCACTCTTGCCAGCTCAGGACGACCATTATCAAGCCATCGTTGGTTGGTACAGTTTCCTAAGGCTGCCATAACAAAGCATCTTGAGTGGCTTAAAGCTATATGAACTGATTCAGAGTTCTGGAGTCTGGCAGTGGACAATCGCAGTGTCAGCAGGGCCATGCTTTCCCTGAAGGCTCTAGAGGAGAATCCTGCTTTGCCACTTTCTAGCTTCTGGCAGCTCTTGGCACTTCTTGGTGGGCAGATGCATCACTCTAGTCTCTGCCTCTGCCTGACACATGGCCATCTCCTCCCTGCGTGTCTCTGTCTCTACCTATGGTATTCTCCTCCCTTATAAGGACATCAGTCATATTAGACTAATAGTGCACCCTACTCTAATATGACCTCATCTTAACTAATTACATCTGCGACAACCTCATTTCCAAATACAAGGTCACATTTTGAGGTACTAGGGGTTAGGACTTCAACATATCATTTTGGGGAACGTGATTCAACTCATAACGTTTGGGATCAATTTAGCTTAATGCCTCCCAGGCCCCCTTAGATTCTGAGAGAAAGCGTTTCATCCTTAAGGTGGGAGTACATCGTTGGGGTTGGATCAGGGGTACTGGGCAGAGCACAGGTCTCGCTCCTCTGCTGCTCAGGAGGGAGAATCACCCTTTGCTCTTTCTCTGAGCTGGTCATGTTTGTCTGCCATTTGGCACACACTGCAGCCAGCATCCTCACAAAGTTTCTGTCTGCGTATGTAGAGTGAGGAATCAGAGCTACGTTTGTGCCGTAAAAATACTTGCAGATCTGCCAGGAACATGAATGACAGGCATTTTCCACAAAAGTTTCTCTTCCTCTGTCAAGCCAGGAACTGTTTTCTAAAAGCACCACAGAGGCAGTGAATTCCCTAGTTACAAATCTCTTTGTAGAGAGCCAGATTTGCGAGTAAGTGCCAACTTCCTCTTCCCAGGTTTCCTCTGTTCCCACCTCATAGGTTTGTCCCTGAAGAACCTCAAGGAACATATGGCCTGAGGCTGGCTTCAAGAGAAGCTGGCAATGTGCTTCTGCCTGGGGACCATAGCACAAGGTCATCCCTGGGACATTGGTGAGGCTGGAGAGGAGGAGGGGGATCTGTCCTTGGCTTCCTTAAGAAGAAGTAGTGGGCTGGGAGTGTGCGCAGGGCTCAGGGTGTTGGCAGCCGAGAGCAGTTGGACTTGTGCCCAGTCCCCAGCTGCTGCCGCTCCTCTCCCTGATGGCAGCTGCCTGGGTACTCCTTTGACGCAGCAAGGACATTCAGGAGGCCAAAAACAAGCAGATCAGAGGGGCTAGCCCAGGGTAGAACTGTGGCGTGCCAAAGTGTGTCAGAGGTGCCTTGCCACACACACTCCTTAAAGTCTCTGCCCATTTCATGCCTCAGCCCCTGTCACCAAAGCCTGCTGTGACTTGGCTGGCGCTCACAGTTTACGCTCAGCTCTAGACAGAACCACAGTGAATCTGAGCCTTTTTCTTCCATCCGAGCATTTATCTCAAAAGAAATAAAAATCCAACAAGCAAGCCTTGAAAAACAGTTTTCTCTGAAATCTTAAATAAGGTGGCAAAATGGGTAGCAGGAAACATTTAGTCATAAAACAGCAAAATATCCAGAAACTGATCTTCCAGAATTTTCTCCTGGCTGATTCCCTCAGGCTCTCTCCTCTCTCGGCTCCTCCAGGTTTGTATTTAATCCAGTGTGTTTTAGATCAACTCTTTCATATGTAACAGTGTCTTCTGGAGCCTGACTTGAGGGATTCTGCTTCCAGACCTCTTCTTACCTTTTCATCATCAGAACAAAGGCAGTGGGGCAGAGTGGATATAAAGACTCTCCCTGAAGAAGTCTGGTGGGGGAAACACTTAACCACTTAACTGTAATGATTTCAGTCCAGTTATACTCCCAAAGAAAACTGAAAACCTTTTATCCTTCAATACACTAAAAAGTGAATCTTCAATATTGGAATTTCGGCCCTATAATAGGTTGCATGGGCAGGGGTGGGATGAGGAGGGGGGAGTGAGCTAAGAGTTTGGTGGACAAGAGATTGCCCAGCCCCTCCCAGGACGGCTGTGGTACCTGGTGATGGTGCTGCCACCTGCCCGCTGTCTCTGGTCGAGGGCCCTTTCTACCCTCCCACACCCCAAGCACAGGGCCAATCCAAAGGACCCAGCTTTAGGCTGGGTTTTATGCCTCTAGATACCCAAATTGGTGTTAGCTGTAGCTATAGCTGTAGGCAAGACACTACATCCCCCAAATATCCTATTTTATTGTGTTTGATGTTAATTCTGCAGGCAATAGAACTGAATCACCGAAAGTCATGCTTATGACTCCTTGTTAAAGACCCAAGGAGGTAAATTCCTATAAGTAAATTTTTTTCCCCATACTTAGAAGCCTCAGTGTTCAAGACTGTTCCACTCTTACACATCCTGCCACAAATTTGTAAATCCTCAAATTATTTAAAAGACTCAGCACCTGTGGTTCTGATCTACTGCTTTGAAGCAGTGGAGGAGAGGTCGGGGAGCTGAGTGGGTGGGCTGATGACAGGGAACATTGTAGTCATGAACATGAAGAGTCACCAACCCCAGAACTCACCTCAGTGTTGTAAAGGCTTCACACATGAAGGATCTGAAATTGAGACTTCCTCTGAAACATTCTAATGAGCTCAAACGGACTAGCAAGGTTGGGGACCGGCCCTCTGGTGAGAGTATGGGGTAGGAAAAAAGGTTACATTCAAGGGGAAAGTGAAGTTTTGCTGGTGGTTTTTCCTATCTGTAGT
>NW_007726438.1:313240-315006 GCF_000696425.1 Galeopterus variegatus
ACCCCAGAACTCACCTCAGTGTTGTAAAGGCTTCACACATGAAGGATCTGAAATTGAGACTCCCTCTGAAACATTCTAATGAGCTCAAACGGACTAGCAAGGTTGGGGACCGGCCCTCTGGTGAGAGTATGGGGTGGGAAAAAAGGTTACATTCAAGGGGAAAGTGAAGTTTTGCTGGTGGTTTTTCCTATCTGTAGTAGCTACTTTTATTTTGTGCAATTTTCCTTTCATCCTAACACACCGTAGTTGGTGAAGTTTATTGTTCCTTTTCTTAGTGACAAGATATCTAAGGATGATCTTATCTTAAACTAGTGATTTGTACTAGCATCCAGAACCTCCAGCCCCCTTTGCGTATTTAAGAAAGTCTTTCCTGGAAGAAGAGGCTGACATTGAGCAGAACTGCCAGGGACGAGCTAAAAAACCTTTTACATCCAAATGGACTGGTGAGCAGGGGAAGGGCTGGACAAGGAGTTCCTAGAGTATAGAAGCAGCTGTAGCTTCAGATCTCTGCAGGTCCCTGGGACCACAGTGGAGGTCTCCTGGTACTTCTCCGGACACACGACCAAAGCTGTCCTTGCTCTACTGCCTGGCTTCCAGATGATGTAGAAGTGTCCACCCATGCCATGGCTTTGCTCAGAGTACTGTGGCTGGGCCACCATCTCTAAGGCTGATTAGTGCAGACCTAACCATCACTGAGTATGCCATGACAACCATGCTGGGAGGAACAGTGACTTCAAAGACACAGAGCAAAGAAAGTACAACTGAAAACAAAATCTTTTGCTCCAAATACACCTTTCTTGCATTGTACCTTAAAACCAGTAAAACTACTATTCCTTTTATAGCATACAAAAAATATTATTTTTCTAGACAGATTTATGGGAATACAGACAAAATTGCTTAGATTATAACACCCTAAATTGTACTGTCTTGGCCTAAAATCACCTAGCTGGTCAATTTTAATTACTATCAAAGAAGAAAAACTGAAACATGGCCTTTCCATGGTCAATTCTAAAAGTAAGGGTGAAATATTCATATAAGGAGCAAGTTAAGTCTTTCCATAAATTAGATCACTATTGTTAATTATGCCAGAATTGTGTATAAAAATCCCATTTAGATGGTACAGCTTCACTCAGAGAAAAACTCTATTCTGTAGCTAGATTGTACCTTAGCAAGTCATCTCACTAATAGCTGGTCAGAAGGTGCAAACCCACACATCATCAGAACAGGGAAGACACGTAGGACCTACTGGGGAGAGTCTGGGAGGATCATCACTGACTAGGGATGACATGTGTAGAACAATAAATTTGTGCATAAGGGATATGTGTTTGTGTCTTACATAAGTAGTCTAGCTTCAATTCCAGCTCTAACTACTACATAATCAGCCGGACAAGCAGCCACCAGCAGATGTCCTTTTCTAGACTTAACACTTTACGTACCATTCAGTTAGTATTAGGCATTTTTAAATTAAACCATTTTCTGATGTCTGACTCAGAGAAAACAAATGGAAAGCTGAAGACAAGACCTGACTTTAGCTAGAATAAATTTGAATACAGCATGCATGCTCTTTATTCTCGACTATTGCATCTTGAAACGGGCTGAAAGATCTCAATTGCTCAATGAACCAAGTAATACCAATGACTACAATTGCTGTTCAAATAACATGAGTTCGCAGAATAATGATAAAAACAGTTTAATTCACGGGGCTGGCCCGGTGGCGCACTGCTGCAGTGCGCCGCTTGGGAAGTGCGGAGGCGCTCCCGCCGAGG
>NW_007726438.1:315929-336383 GCF_000696425.1 Galeopterus variegatus
AAAAAAAAAAAAAAAACAGTTTAATTCAGTATTCCAAGAATATAAAAGTGCTCATCTGATTGGGACGAGGAAGACTAACAATTACATTCCAGAAAATTCTATGACCATGCATATCTGTCTGTGCTTCTTGCTCTGAATCCTGCCTAGGACAATGTGCCTAGAGCAATGTGTGACCTACCTACCGTCCTTCCATGTCAGGCCTGTGCCCCATGTCAGGCCTGTGCACAACTCCTGTCTGCACCCTCAGCAAGCCGTTGCCTGGGTCACATGCCAGAGGCTCATCCCCAAGCAGCCTACCATGGAGGGTGTCAGCCCTGAGCCTGAGAGGCAACAACGGTTTACCACGTTTACCCTTGGTGCTTCCTCGATCGAAGCGTCAAGCTCTCTTTTGACTTCATTAATAATAAAGAGGGAAAGCGAGGCTATTCTGCTGTGAAGTTTGATGATGCCGATGAGTTTTATTTTTGCACTTCAGTATTTCTTGTTCCTCCGTCATTCAGGAAAGCTATTAGATAACGCCGGAAGATGTCAATGTGAACCCCCTCCCTGTCTGCTGATACTAGATATGAGCAATTTGAAGTATTCTCCAAGGGATCAGCTGGGGGCGAGGAGCCAAGTTTCCATCCATCCATCCCATAACCTCATGGCTGAGTCACAGCACAGAGAGAAAAGCCAGCAGTGCGCCTGGCAGGAGGGGATGCAGGAGCTGGGCTTCAAGCTCCCAATGGGCTCTAGCCTAGTAGCTTCCAGGTCAAGAATCTATGAATGAAAAGTCAAAAATCCCATCTTGGAAGTACTCACAGATTCCCTATCTGAGCCAGTTAAACTCAGTCTAGATTTGGGGGTTCAAACTTTAAGTTTTAGTGACCAAACATCCCCTGAAATCAGAGTGGGAAACAGCAGACTGGGAAGCCAATGAAAGCCAGGTAAGAGAAGGGTCTGACATTAGAAAAATGCTTTGATAAAATTGGTTGAAATATCTCAGGGATCAAAATAGGCTATTTTTTTTTTTAATACCCAGAGCCTTGTCAGCAAACACAGGGCACTCACCTTAGCCTGGGGAATTGGAACATTCGCTTTCAGAAGAAGGTCGGAGTGTCCTGAGGGTGTGTGAGTGACGTCTATTTCAGCGCTATTATACAAGGTTTTGTTACACTGGCCCACTTTTACTGTGGCCAGACCACAAATGTTTCTTAGTGACATCTGGCTGAGCTAGCATATATAGGCACAAAGCAACAGAAATCACTCCTCTAATATAGTTTTTGTCTCCCTGTCCAGGACCATTGAAGGTACTTCTCTGCCATCACGGCCTGCTGACAGAATCTGAACGCCAGAGCTCTGTGTTTCGTTTCCATCCAATGACCCACATATTTCAAATTCATCCACCCAGGCTCCTGCAGGCAGCACACTATGCTTCAGCATCTCCAGTGAGAACCTTGTTGTTATTGGGAGGGGTATTGTAGTTGGGCATTCATTGTATAGTGTTGTCTTTAGCAATCAGGAATGACTAGCATGTCTGTCCCCCTTCCCCCGATTTCCAAATGCCCCACTGGGAAGGAGAAAAGTGGTTAACAAGCTATATAAAACGGAAGTCAATGAGTAACAAAAACTCAAGCCTCTTGCATAGCTGGGTATGGTGAGTGGAGGAGTTTGGACCCCGTGTGCCAATCTGCATGGGGCATCTTCTAAGAAGGTATTGTTATAAACCCAGGAGTTTTGCACCCCACAGTTTCTCACAAATTCTCTTATTTGTGGTCTCAGAGAAAGAAAAGACTGAAGTATATGAGCAGAGAGAACACGCAGTTCATAAATGGGTGAATATCCTTGGTTCTCATTGCTTCCTGTCTCCACAAAGGTCCCATGAGACCCCCTGTGTCCTCTGCTCTTCAATTTAATGGTATTACCCCTCACCTTAAAATAAATCTCCTTCCCCACTTTGTTTTTGGCTTAAGCCTGTAGAAGGTGTTTGGGTTATTTTCAACCAGAAAAGCTTGACTCAGAACTTATATTTCAAAGGACAATTAACCTTGCATGGTGCTCAGAAAACAAGCCATAAACACAGCAAGGTCACTGGGGAAATGTCGCACATATGGTGACCAGGTTTACCTGGAAGTCTTCACACCCATTGCCTGCTTTCACATCCAACATCTCAGTTTGTCAATAACTTGTATGGTAAGTCTAGCCAGAGGATCCAAGGCTGACAACAAAGTCTTCATGAAGAAAGTTGACATTAACATAAGGGAAGGCTTCAGATAAAAGGAGGAGGAACTTCTTTGTCCAAGAGTCTCCTTTAGCTATGACTCTCAGTCGATGCACCTGAGCTTGGCTCAAAATGAAATCTAGCTTATTGCTGTTCCTCCCACCCCAATCAGGTTGTTGATGAATAAAAAAGGGAGAAATAATATTACCATATTATGTTTATTCCCTCCGCTGGCAAACTCATACATTAAAATCTACTATTGTGACTGATGGAAGTAACTATTTCTGGTTTGGCAGTGTTAGGGCTCAGAAAAACGATACCCCAAATTGTGGTGCTTTGGCATGCTGAGTACTGTGAACTAAAGGACACTGAAAAGTTCTCAGAAGCAAAGTCTCTCTCTGACCTTCCCCTACCCTTCTTTCTCCTACTTCCCTTTCTTTCCCAAGGCAGTCCCTGGAAATTAGAATTTTTCTTCCCCAAAGTGAGTCATAGAAAATAGAAATATCAGTCTCATCTTCCCCTGCCTTGTTGTGTAGGAGCTGGCCATAAAGAGATTTTCTGACCTACCTTGTTTAATAGTAGATCATAGTTCCCTCATTCTAGAAGGGGTCCTGCCCTATACCCAGGAGGAAGAATTGCCACACAGAAAAGAGAGTTCAAGAAGAATCTGAACAGACAGGCCTTGTTGGATGTATTAGGGTTCTCCAGAGAGACAAAATCAATAAGATATGTATATAAACATATAAGAGGGGATTTATTAGGGTAGTTGGCTCTCATGATTGTGAAGGCTGAGGAGTCCCACGATAGGCTTTCTGCAAACTGGATGCCAATAGCCTGGCTCCGTCCACGTCTGGAAGCATCACAACCAGGGAAGCCCATGGTGCCGTTGGTGTAAGGACTGGAATCCAAAAGCTGAAGAGCCTTGAGTTCTGACGTCAACAGACAGGACAGCAGAGTGTATCCCAGCTCCAGCAGATGAAGAGAATGATTCACCTTTTCCTCCGTTTTTGTTCTCTCCAGGCCCCCAAGCAGATTGGATGGTACTGCCCATATTGAGTGAGGGTGGATCTTTCCCACTTTGTCCACTCAGGCCCCATGCTAACTTCTTCTGAAAATACCTCACAGATATACCCCCAAAGAATGCTTTACCAGGTTTCAAGGTATTCCTTAATCTAATCAATGTGACACCTAGCATTAGCCGCAACACTGGGTTTTCCCACCTAGGTCTATCACCATTAGATTATACCCTTTGTCCAGTCATATCTCTACATGGCTGTTCATTCTTTATCAAACCTAAGCATGAAAATAGTTTTCCCTGGGTCTTTGGGTCTCCATTTCTGAGGTCTCCTTTGTCAAGTAAAACTTTGATGAAATAAATATGTTATGCTTTTCTCTTGTTAACCTGTCTGTTGTTATAGGAGCGTAGGCTGTGACCCTTATGATGGGTGAGAAAAGGTATCACACCTTTACATTCCTATAGCAGAATGGCAGATGTTTTCAGTTTTATAATCTATTAAGAGGCATGTTGTCTAATCACAGCATTTGGATGACCCTGTATAATTGGGTTCCTTCCTATTGCTAGAGGAGTAAAGCAGTGAGATAGGAGGTGCTCATTTTCCCTGGGTTGATGTTTCAGGACATACCTGTGGGTTTCAAGCCACTCCCCAAGGTCTTGGGCCCCTCCTATAGGCCCTCCCCTAGAGGAGACTTACTGTAGCTTATTGGATTTATTTTTGGCAGTTGATGTTTCAGGACATACCTGTGGGTTTCAAGCCACTCCCCAAGGTCTTGGGCCCCTCCTGTAGGCCCTCCCCTAGAGGAGACTTACTGTAGCTTATTGGACTTATTTTTGGCTCCAACACAGGGAAATTGAGACCACAAGGAGAGGATTTATGTAAATCCAGTAACTGAGCATGCTCAGTAAAAGGAGTTTACAGTGGCTAATATGATCCCAGGGACCAAGCATGCTCAGTGGAAGAGAGTTTGTCCTTTGAATGACCTTCCACCATGGGTGCTAAGGAGCACAGAATATTCTTGAATATGTTCAGTGCATGTGATAGAATTTGACTAACGAACTTCACCAGCTGAGGTGTGTATGCTTTCTTTTTGTGTTAAACTTACTTTTAGAAGGTGGCTGCTCACTCTCCTGAGCCAGCCTGCACTCTGTACTAAACATAAATGTGTATTTCTTATTTTTGTGTTAAACTTGGTGTGGGCCCTGTTCAGTCTCTGGAAATAGGCTGCACTCTCTGTACGAAATCTGTATCTCTTATTCACTATATTAAACCTGTTCTCACTTTCTACTGTGACTCTGCTCTTGAATTCTTTCCTGTGGCGGAGTCAAGAACCTGGTAAGAGAACAGGGTGGGTTGAGGTCGGCCATTGGGCCTCCCCAGACCCACTCCTCTGGTATCAGCAGCAAAGGGATCTTCCCCTTTATGAGAGCATTGGGTACTTCCAAGATTGAGGGACATACAAAGAGAAAATCTATGTGAAAGTCCAGGACGACATGAAAGCACCACTTGGCGGAAGCCACTCTACTTCTGGTGATTGCCAACCAAGTTGTTTCCCATTTGAGGTTCTCGCTGCACTATCACATACAGTCCAGAGTCAGAAATTGCTTTTTTTTTCCTTTTAAATTTTATTTTGTTCATTTTGGATGTATGGGTAGTATTTTGAACACTTAATATTTTACCCTTTTCCTTGCAGCAATTCATTATATCAGCAACATTCTGTTTAGTTAGTTCTTTCATTGTACTTATCACTGGGGCCAAGTTGCTCTGCACAAAGAAGCCTTCTGACTTCTGGTTTGGCTCCACTGCCTTTCACAAAAAGGGCTTTTCTATTTTCTCTTTGTTGTCTCTTTCTCTCTCTCCTTTTTTTTTTTTTGTTTGTTTTTGTTTTTTGTTTTACCTGTATATATCTAAGAGGAGGAAGAGGAAAATAAAAGATTTGGAATGCTTTTTTCCATTTCAATCTTTGGAGGAAAGGCAGGGTGTAAATAAACTAATTAAATAGTAGGAATAAGTTTAACATAAACTTTGTTATAAACTACTCACTGTGAGTTTGAATACCCCACAAGGAGCTTCCAGTTGCATTTTTTTTTTCTGTTGAGCTTGTGCATCTTCACAACTAGTAAGACTCCATTTGCAATTATTGTAGATGCTGTCTGTTGTGAATGTCTGGAATTTAAGTGCTTCAATTTCTTGGCTTATAATCCTCACCTTCTCTACTCACTTTCTCCACCTCCCTTCCTCCACTCCAGTCCAGCATCTTTTCCCATTTTGACTTTTCTGTATTTACAGATCCAATGTATTGTGTATCAACTTCATTCATTTTAATAGTGGGTTAGTTTTCTATTGCAATGTAACAAGTTAACCACAAAATTGGTTGCTTAGTACAACATACCTTCATTCTCTTATGGTTCTGGAGTTCAGAAGTCAAAAATGGTTTTCACTGAGCTGAAATCAAGTTGTGGGCAGAGTTGTGCTCTTTCCAGAGACTCTAGGGGAGAATCCGTTTCCTTCCTTTTTTTAAGTTATCTATAGGTACATTCCTTGCATTCGTTGGCTCATGGCCCTTTCCTCTATCATCAAAACCAGTGGTGCACCACCTTCGTTCTCTGACTCTGCTTTCATCACATGGTCTTCTTCTATGTGGTCAAATCATCATCTGCCTCTCTCTTTTTTGGCATTCCATGCTGCTTCTCTCATTTAAGGATGCTGTGATTGCATTTATGGCCCACCCTGATAATCCAGGACAATTTCCACATCTGAAGATCCTTAATTTAATCAAACTGCAAAGACCCTGTTTTCATATAAGGTAACATTCACAGAGTCCAGTGATTAGGACCTGGATGTCTTTGGAGGCCATTATCAGCCTACCACAAATAGTTAAGGCAAATCAGTGTTTGTCACCTTTGTCATAAAGTAGTTTGGGTTCATGGTCTCCCAATAGAGTCAGAACTCCAGAGCCAGAGATTACAGGTCCCCCAGGATCTGTCCTCCATTTCCCTCCATACACTGAACATGCAAATAAGGGTCAGGATTGGGATGTAGCAAATAAGGCACATAGGGTGCAAAATTTAAGGGGACACTTACTCTCAGGGCACACAAATGCAGAGTTGGCACTTGTACAAACTTAAGAGTGAGTGTTTCCTTAAATTTTGTACCCTATGTGCCTTGCCTGCTTCATCCTCATTCTGGTCCTGATGGAAATCCAAGTGAACCACCCATTATTGGCTGTGTACTTTCAGTTCTTCACTGCCTTTGCTCGGGCTGTTGTCTCCACCCGCAACTTCTATCACTTGCACTTTCCAAGCTTCAAGGCACAGATATCAGCTCCTTCACAAAGGCCTTATAAAATCAAAATGTAAACTTCTTTGATCATGCTGGTTGGTGTCTCTGTGGGATCTCCAAATAGATTATGAACAGATTGAGACAAGACAAATCAATCATTGCATAAGACTTAAAATCTGGAGGACTGGAGAAAAACTCTGCGGTCAGCTCACTTCCAAGAGGTCCGGTGAGGCTAACACGAGCCCAGTTATTTTTCCCAAACTTGCCACTCAAGTAAGTCACTCCTTCTTTTCAGGAAAAATAAATGAAATATAAGCATTATTTCAGTGAATTTTCTTCCACTTGGAAGAAAATATTAGAAGTGGGAAATAAGCATCCCCACTTCCTATGCCACAGTATTCTTTTTTTTTTTTTATTAACACATTGGCATTAACTATAGCCTATGATCAACCAGAGCTGTGGCTCTCTCTCAGGGGAGGTGATCGGGAGTGTATCAAGGCCATCCTATCCACACCTTTACAGGGATGGCCCCCACTAGCAACCCTGCTCCTGCGGGAGTTCTCCTGGGGCCACTCGTGGGCAGTATAGTTTGCCTGTATGAGGATCTAAAATAGGTCCGTACTTTAATTAAACCAAATCCAAGGCCATTCTATACCAACACTGGGATTCACCTGCTCTCCTCTCCCTGCCCATTATATCTGGCTGCTTTGTCCATCACAGCCTCAGAGGATCTGCCAAAAGAGTAAATAGAAATATTGATATAAAATGCATAAAACAACTCTAACACTAAAGGGTTAGCCAGGCAAACATGCTTTGAATTTGAATATAAATGCCATCAGCTTGTCAAATTCTTGAGGAAAAGTTAAAGTCCAAAAACTACTTGGCAATATCCAACTCAATGAAGTATTAAAATTCAAACTCAAATCTCCTTTTTATAAGTTAAAAGTTCAAAGTCCAAAATTTTTAAGTTAAACTAAAGTCATTGAATCATCCTTACAAATTTCTTATTATGCCCAGTTTTGGTTGGAACCCCAGTAGTTTCTGAGCAACACAGAAAAGATAAAGGGAGGCTTTTTGGTTTTAGTCTCATTAGGATGCTTGTCAGCCAATGCTAGTCACCCAGAGTCTGTGATCCGTAAACTTAAGTTTACTGGGAAGGAATCTTTTTGGCACTATGCATTGCCTGTAGTAGAGCTAAAAATAGATGTATATATGCCCTCTTCTCTCTGAAAGTAGCTTTTGAGACATTGTTGCCTTCTTTGAGAGTTCAGAAATTTTCGATGGAGGCAGCCAGTTGAGATGAGGAGGTGGGTTCACTTTCCTCACCCATTGAAAGGACAACGGCTGACCCTCCCATAACAAAAGACAGGTAAAGAAGAGAAAAGCATAACAGACTACTTCATCAAAGTTTTATGTGACATGAGAGCCATTAGAAATGAAAACCAGGGGCCGGCCCGGTGGCGCACTGCTACAGTGCGCCGCTTGGGAGCGCGGCGGCGCTCCCGCCGAGGGTTCGGATCCCACATACAGACCAGTTCCCGCTCACTGGCTGAGTGAGGTGCGGGTGCAGCACTGAGGGTTGCGATCCCGTTGCCGGACACGAAAAAAGACAAAAAGGAAAAAAAAAAAAAAAGAAATGAAAACCAAACGACACAAGAGAAAACTGTCCATTTTTATGCTCAGATTCAATGAAGAGTGGATAGCCATGTAGGGAAGTGATTGGACAAAAAGGGAATGATCTAACAGTAACAGACTGAGTGGGGAAACCCACAAGGCCTGGCTATTCAGATTCTTCTTGGCCTCTCGGTGCAGCGTTCCTTCCTCCTGAGTGCAGGGCAGGATCCCTTCTGGAGTGAGGGTTTAATGACCTACTACAAGATGAGGTAGGTGTATGACTCCTTTTATATGGAAACCTGAAAATTATGATGTGAATAATTATAAATAAAATATATATTCTTGAAAAGTCAAGATTATAGGGACAGAAAACGGAAAACAGATCAGTGGTTTCTAGGGGCTGGAGTTAGGGGAAGGGGTTAACTACGAGAGGAGTTTTTGAGCTTATGGAACTGTTCTGTGTCTTTATTGTGGGGATGGTTACACAACTCATGTTTGCCAGAACTTGTGGAATTGTACAGTGAAAAAGGTTAAATTTTATTGTATGTAAATAATACCTTAATTTGAAAAACTGGGAAAAATGCATGCAAGTATACTCATAATTTAGCAGAGCAGCTGATGTAAAGTCAGGCACTCAATAAATGTTGAACAAACTCTGCTTTCATCCCTATTTTAAGAAGTGTTAAATGACACACATCTAAGACAAAAGTTAAACTTTGGTTTGTGGGTTGTTCGGGCTCTGAAAACAATACCATCATGTATAGCATTTGGCATGCTGAGTACTAACTAAAGAACATTGGAAAGGCCTCAGGGGCAAAGTCTCTCTTTGACCTTTTCTTGTCTCTCATCCCTCATTCTCTCCCAAAGCAAATCATAGAAACCAGAATTCCTCTTCCCCAAGGGGGGGTCATAGAAACTAGAACTCTTCTCTCCCAAAGCCAGCCATAAAATCTAGAAATATTACTGTAACCTTCCCCCACCTTCTTGTGTAGGAGCTGGCCATAAAGAAATTTTCTGACCTACCTCATTGGATAGGAGGTCGTTAGAACCTCATTCCAGAGGGGTTCTGCCTATACCTGGGAGGAAGACATGCTACAAGGGGGAGGCCAAGAAGAATCTGAGCAGACAAGCCTTGCTGGGTTTCTCCACTCAGTCTATTGCTATTAGATCATTCCCTTTTTGTCCAATCACATTTCTATATGGCTGTCCACTCTTCATTAAATCTAAGCATAAAAATGGACAGTCTTCTCTTGGGTTTTTGGCTTCTGTGTCACGTAAAAGTTGACTGAAATAAATCTGTTATACTTTTCTCTTGGCAACCTGTCTTTTGTTATGGGAGTATTGGCTGTGCCCCTTACTGTGGGTGAAGAAAGGTATCACACCTTTTCATCCCAAGAGGTTATTGAAACTTTCCCTAGCAGCCTTACTGATAATCAGAAATTCCCTAGGGTAGTCAAAAAGCTAGAGTTGGGAATGGCTGATTTTAAAGTTTTCATGACCATTGGAGATCCTTTATTTGGGAAGGTACTTACTTTGTTCTGGATTTCAGTAGGCCAGAAGGAGCCCCACTCCTCTCATTTTTCATGGGAAGAACAGGAGGAGGAACTTAAAGGGGCTGAAGTGGTAAATTGTGGCTATCAGAACACTCAGAATGCTGATTTAAAGTGAAATGATAATGTAACCACAATGTAATGAGTTTTTCCCAAAACTAAATCCATTGAACTGAGGGACTGCACTTTATTCTGGTATTACCTGCTTTCTTTCTTTTTTAGTATTCAAATGGCTTCTATTTATGAGATATGCAAAATAGTGATTGTGGATCTTTTTTTTTTATTATTATTTCTATGTTTTTAAATGTCCTTTAAAAAAGTCTGCAATGCTATTTCAATCATCCATTGTCCTTTTTTCTCTATCTTTTTGTCTCTCTCTTTCATTTATCTTCTCTCAGTCCGGGAAATTCTAGCATGCATCTGGTAACCGAGGGTTCAGAACAGGGCTGAGGGCATCGCGCGCTGGGATCGTGGACACCGGGCATGCGCAGCTAGACTCCCTGTGGCCGCCGGGTTCCATTCTTCGCAGTCCCGGATCTCTGCTCACACTCTTGCTCCTGGCTGACTTCAGCAAGTGCAGCCGTCTAGCAATATTTCAGAAATGTTTCGAAAATGTACGAGGCATTTCCTCAGTTTCAACAATTTGCTCAGAAGTGTTGGATTTAAATGATTAAACTCTAGGCTTGAAGGTCACATGTTTCCCCACAGGAAGGGTGGAATTCACACCTCTTCGGATATTTTACTGTTTCACCCTATCTGCCTGGAAAACAAACCAAACATCCCGGTGCCATCTAGGCCAAGCTTGGATTATGCCTTTCATTTTTGGCCCAAACAAGGATTTCAGTGTGGTCACAGACTCCCACGGATACTGACTGCTTCACTTGGTTTGCAGACTTCACCTGCCAGCGGGTGGGCCCTCCTTGAGTTGGAAGAGCACGTGGCCCACCTCTCCCTTTATGAAGGCATTCTCTGTGAGTATCATTCCACTGTTACTCTACTGAGGGTCAGGTTTGTTTTTGCAACCTGACTGATATTTTCTAGGCAGTCATGCAATGCCACAGGCCAAGGGAATCCAGAGTTCCAACTCAGAGTTGGTAAATGAAACTCATTGACTATCATTTGGCTGACACATTAGGATTAGTCTCAATTTATCCTGACAGTACCTCATAATGGTTAAACTCATTAATTATTTATATGATGCTTTGCATATGTGGTTTTCTTCTATTAATTATTCCTTATAAGGAGCTTATGGAACCAGTTGTTCTTGCCTGGGAGGCCATAATTTCCTGCCTACCCTCCCATTCTATTCTCTGTCTCACAATCTCCGAGTGATAAGGTGGGTATATGAAGGCTGGCCCCCTTGCCTCAAGGTGGAACTAACTTTGTGGTGAAAAGCCTTTCCATAGGACCAGACTGAATTTAGTCTTCGGCTGAGATAACACCTTGCTTAGTTTTCCCCCTGACTCCTGAGAGCATCCTCAGTCAATTACTTGAACAAGAATCCCTGTCTCAGGCTCTGCTTCTAGGGAACCTGACCAAGACTGGTGTGACCCCAAAGTCGCCATAGATTTGAAGGAGTCCAGTTGTCTTCAGGATAATTTGCCAAGAATACTGCCCTCTAGGGATATTCCATATATCTGGTAACAAATCAATCCAACCTAATCTCCTTAGGTAGAGAGTTGGCTCCTGCATTTTATTTTCCTAAAAGATGTAAAGAAACATTGTTGAATGTCAGTAAGGCACACAGCAAATCATAATATTGGATGTTCTGGGATCAAAAAGTGTTGTGTTAATTTCTTGTGGTTACTGTAACAAATTGCCACAAACTTGGTGGTGAAAAACAGCACAAATTTATTCTCTCACCGTTTTGGAGTCCAGGTGGCCAAAATCAGTACTACTGGGCTGAGATCAAGATGTCATCAGCACTGTGCTCCTCTGGAGGCTGCAGGGGGGAATCTGGTCCCTACCTCTTCCAGCTTCTGGTGGCTGCCAGCATCTCTTGCTTTGTGGCAGCGTTAATCTCATATGGAAAGATCTTGCTTCCATATAAAGTAGCATTCACAGGTTCCAGGGATTAGGACAGAGATAACTTTTGGGAGACCATTTTCCAGCCCTCCATAAAGAGAACACTGCAGTGCTACTCTGCATTTCTGTGCTTCTTCACGATAAACCATCACCAAATGCCTCTTGTTTACACGTTCTGTACTTACCAAAACATATCCTGTGGAGGATACAGAGAAGCAAAATCACAGCTCCCTCCCTCAAGGATCTAGCCATCTATTTCAGGAGAAATACACACCCTGTGCTCAACCACAAATAATTCAGATTAATGTAATTTATCACAAGACAGTGCACCATTGACACTGGATTCTTGTAGGCCTCATATTCCAAGAGGAGGTGGAGAAAACCAGTGAGCTCGAGTGGTTGGGGGAGACTCTGAAGAAGTGTAAGTCTTGAGCCAAGATTTTAAAATTTGGTTGAGGGCCGGCCCGGTGGCGCACTGCTACAGTGCGCCGCTTGGGAGCGCGGCGGCGCTCCTGCCGAGGGTTCGGATCCCACGTGCGGACCTGTTCCCGCTCACTGGCTGAGCGAGGTGCGGGCGCAAAACCGAGGGTTGCGATCCCGTTGCCGGTCCTGGTCCGGTACGGGCGCGACACTGAGGGTTGCGATCCGTTGCCGGACACGAAAAAAGACAAAAAGGGGAAAAAAAAAAATAAATAAATAAATACAATTTGGTTGAATTTGGTTAGGCAGAAGGGAAGAGAGTTCAATTAATTTTCTCATTTGATTTTTACAATTGCCATTTAGGGTTGTGTCTTTCAAACATTTTTGGCCAAGTCATTTGTTGAAATTTTTGAAACTCATTGTAAGCAATGCATTTTACATCATGACCTAGTGTAAAAGATATCTTGTGAAATAAAAGTTTCATAAAACAATATTATTTATCCTTAACACTTACATTGAGTTCTGATCACACTATTCTA
Organism: Galeopterus variegatus; assembly: GCF_000696425.1. NCBI lineage: Eukaryota > Metazoa > Chordata > Mammalia > Dermoptera > Cynocephalidae > Galeopterus > Galeopterus variegatus. Next base: position 328,576 of record NW_007726438.1, read on the forward strand.
TTCTATTCCATTCCATTCTATTTAATTAAAAAGTATGGTTGTGGCTTACTAGATCACTAAATTGAATCATAACCACTACAGTGAATTGAGATACAGATATTTGAAAAAATGCCACTTCAAGTATAAATAATCTCTGTAATGGTTTCTGACACTTGTTAGTTATTTACTCCTGCACATAACAAATTATCCCAAAATTTAGTGGTTTAAAACAACACCCATTTACAATCTCACAGTTTCTGTGCGTCAAGAATCCAGCCATTATTTATCTGAGTGCATCTGCCTCAAGGTCTCTTGCAAAGCTGCAATCAAGGCACTGGCCAGAGCTGTGGTCCCATCTGAAGGCTCGACTATGGGAGAAGAGGGATTTGCTTCTAAGCTCACTCACATGCTCACCGGCAGGATTCAGGTCCTGCTGAAGTTTGAGGGCCTCAATTCCTTGCTGGCTATTGGATGGAGGCCTCCTTCAGTTTACTTGCATGGAGACCTCTCCACAGGGCAACTAACAACACGACAGCTGTCTTTCCCAGAGTGAGTAAGAGAGAAGGAGAGGACGAACAGGACGCAGTCACAATCTTTTTGTCATATAGTCTCAGAAATGACGTTGCATCACTTTTGCTGTATTCTGTTAATTAGAAGAGTCACTAGGTCTAGCCCAGATGGAAGGGGAGAGGATTATGCAATGGTAGGAACACCAGGAAGTGGGGATCACTGGGGGCCATCTCAGAGGCTGCCTACCACTGGTACATCTGATATCATCAGGAGAACAAGGAGTTAGTGGCAGGTGAGAGAATTAGGTGTAACCTGCAATCTAATTTGCAACCTTTGGTGAGCCATCTTGACTTGTGAGAGTATGTCCAGGGCGTGACTGTTGTCTACAGTTATGACCCTGAGGAACAAAATGCCCTGAACCATTGCTTTAAAGTAAACCAGGAAGCAAGAGTGTTGCCTTAATTTGGCATTTGGGGAAAAGGAGGTGTGGTGATTAATTTGCTCATGCTCGTATGGTGAATTAGTGATAATGCCGTAGTTACAACCAGTTCTCCTGGCTAGAGATTAGTAACTTGACCAAGATGTCCCAGTTTTCCTGACTTGATAACTTATTAGGTTCACCGTGGTTACACAGCTAGGTGTTTTTTCTTCATACCATACCACGTCTCATACAAAGCTAGAAGATTGAGTAAGAGAAACTGATTATCTCTTTTGAGTTTAATGTGCTAATTGAGGAATTTTTGCTTTCTCTGAGGCAAAAGAAAGAGTGTAGCTCTTATGAAGAAAGCAAACCATGTTAGTTTTTTCAGATTTCATCTCAAGAGATAAGCACTCTCTTCCACCTAATCACAATTCATTCTTTATTTGTAGCACAAAACCCTAATAGCCTTTAGAAATTTGATAATAATATAAAGAAAAATATTGAGACGTATTAAGAGCAGGATGCTATGTCACACATGTCTTGCTACCTTTGACTTATTTATTTTAGTGGTAGATAGAAAGATTGGCATTTGGAAAAATGATTTAAAATTCTTGGATTCCTTTTACCCTAAGGCTCCACTTCAGTCAGATAGTGTTTTAGGGATGCTTAGATGAGTAGCAGATGACTCACTGATATGTCTATTTTGTGTACAGCATTTCCCTGTGTGTTGGATGCAATCTAAATATTAGGAGAGACAAGGTAGCTTCCAGCAGCAAGAGGTGGCAAGAAGCCTAACATGTAGAATGGGACGAGCTGGAGAACTCAAGGCGTTTTCCATAGTATCACTCCATGAGGGAAAATAACGCCGTTCTTCTTAATCCTGCTTGTGTTGCCATGGTGATCGCTATACTCACTGTAGCCACAGACGATTGTGCTGAGGCTCACTGAGGATCCCCTCCTCATGACAACCCACTAGAGATATTTCAAATGACAGTGCTCACCAGTGATGCAGGCTGCATTCCAAAGTAAGGCATAAAGTCTTAAATAGCAGGGGGAGCTGTCATGGAGTGACAAAAAAGGGAAAAAAAAAAAGGAATTTTATGATGAAATTTTTTTCTTTGAAGCAGGAGTGACCCTGGGGTGTAGAGAACTTTCTACACTCACTGTGATTATATCTGTAAGATACTGAAAAAAGATAAGTTCTGAGCTCCCAGTTTGGAGATGGAGTGAGTGGGAAAGAGAGTCGAGGCACGGAAAAAAATAAATATATTTTTTTTCAGAATTTTAACTAAATTGTGAAAGGAAGTGTCTTTTATCTGAGACACCCTTCATTTTCTCTGGATAATAAAGCATGGCAAAATAGAATAAAACTGACCTGTGAATTCAACAAAGGAGACTGAAAAGACCAGAGAAGAATTTTAGATATGTTAAAATTAATGATAACATTTATTAAAAACGTAGTTGCTGTTTTGGAATGATTAAAAGTTAGTGACGTACCCTTGCATCTTTATTTTTTGCTTCCAATTACTCTTGATCATTTTTAGTGAGGGGTCTCAATTTCAAAGTTATGACTAACAGAGATGTTGGTAGAACATTGACTCATGAATGAGGCCTTGAAACTCAAATTTTCTTTTCAGTGTCTGTACTCCTGTTTTCTTTCCTCTCCCCTCCAGTTTTTAATTTCTTTCTTCCCATGTTCTAGTTAGTTAAGTGTTTGATCACTTTCATCAGTATGGATTGGGGAATGGAGACTCAAGTGTTGTCAGTGGGAATCTCAGCCCATAGCTGGATCTTATGAAAATTCATGAAGAGTTGAATCAATGGGCTCCACCAAGACAGCAGGAACGCCAGTCAAGCCGAGCCTCACAGAGCCTGGGAGGAGTCTTGGGAATGCCCAGCACCTCCGAGCACCTCAGCAGCAGGACTTCATGTCTCTTGGCTCTACGTTCTACCTTTCCTGAGCTTTTACTACTTTCAGCTTCTGCTTGTCTTTGACCCCACTGTCGATTCTCCCTGCGTGTTTCCAGTCCAGATTCTTGATGGAAGGTCTGACTGGCAACCTAATTATCATCACCTCTCTTTTCACAGAGCTTTTAGTGTAAGGCCACATCAAGGTCCAGGGCAGTCTGGGAATTGGTAGTTTTTGTGCTAGGGTGGATCACGTGGCCTGAAAGTTATTGGGCTACTGAAATTATTGCTTGGGGCTTTTTTCTTCAGTGGGGCAGTTTTTCTCAAAGGGACTGAAGGTCTCACACAATGACTGCCATAAACACTGTTTCCAATAAAACTGCTTATGGCTCCAAAAATGTCTTGTCCCACATGATTTAATCTGACATAAGAATGATGGCTCATTCACTTTATGATATTTTCTTTTTGTGATCCATTAAGTTCCCTTAAAGGAAATATTGGGATAGACAAGATTTTATTTCTTCACTCACAAAGGAAAACCATTACAAGAAAGAATGTTAATGGGGTTTTAGATAGTGTAGGCAAAATCTCCTCTAACCTTGCTCTAGATTGCCAATTGCACTGAGCTAATCGCTTCTTTGGTACATAAGTGGACGTTGGACAGGGGACTGACAGGGGCTAATGCATGAACACTGCCACCATCTGCTCAGTCAATCAGATCAGCCAAACAATCCATCTAAAAAGAATAAGGTTGCAATGACCCCGGACTGTGGATTGATCTAAGTCCTTGTGGGTGCTTCTCATCCCAGGTCAGCTTGTTCCCACCTTTGTGACACCATGTGGCCTGGAGGCAGCAGAACACTGAAGGACAGGAACAGAAGGCTGGGTAGTACAGTAGTAAGGCGTGCGTGGCTGACTTGTATTTTGTTCCTGTAGTTCTCTGTGAATGACTGCTTACATACCTTGTTTTAGGGGTAAGGAAAAATAGCATTTGAGAAAACATGGTTTCCTATTGAAAATTACTAATCTGAAGAATTATACTTATAATGTTTGAAAAATCAGCCATTTCAAGAGATTTACTAGAGTTTCCTCCTTGACCCAGTTTTAAGTCCTCTGCTGTGTTTCCTATTTCAGCCTTTAAGATTTAGGTTGCTATTAAATGCCTTCCGTTTAATTTGCTCCAGAGGTCAAAGCCCCAGCATCTGGTCCTCAGCAAGTGATAGAAAAATGTAACCAGTATCCCACTTTTCACTAAGACAACCAGCTTTGAAGCCCTGCATTCTAAATGTGAGCTCATCCTTATACAGTGAGAGAATAAATTTCTGTGAACTTGCGTTCTACACCTCTATTTATACACCCACATGTTTTCTGCTTCCAGTTAAGATAACAAAAATCTGCAGCTTAAATGACCTCATTTATTCTGTTTGTTTCTTGCCATTCTTTAAAATTGTATTTAAAGAGTTAAGAAAATGGGGGAACAGGAGGAGATGCAGGTGGAAATTTCAGATTTGCAGTTGAACATGCAAAATAATGAAGAAATATCTGGACAGAGAACAGACTGGCAATAACAAATGAAGCCAAAATGTCTAAGGATGTCCTATGACTCATGTTTTTGAATTCTGGTTTAAAAGTAAGGAAGTTTTAGAGCAATTTTTTTTTTTAAAAGTTTTAAAAAGCTGTCATTGCTTAAGTTTTTTGCATCACTCAGGTGAATTGTCTAAACAGTAATCCCTTGCTACTCAACGTGTGGTCTGTGGACCAGCAGCCTCAGCCTAACGTGGAGCTTGTCACAGATGCAGAATCTCAGGTTCCATCTTGCTGTGGTTTGAATGTTTGTCCCCTCCAAAAATCATGTCAAAACTTAAACCCCGAAGTAGCAGTATTAAGATAGTGTCTGAACCTGCAGTGCTCAATGCTAGACAGTAGTGGACAGATCTGATACCCTGTGAGATACTTCTCACGTGCAGTCGGAGGATAGAATTACTTCCAAATGATAAAGTGTTATTAACTCAAACATGAAAAAAATAATTATTTTCTTCTCTTATTTTTCTCTCACAACTGAATAGCATCTATTGTTTTCAACAATTTTAAGTGAGAAAAATCGCATGGAATCAAGTAAAGAAAAAATCTTATCGTCATCATCCTGAAGCTAAAAAAATAATGAAGGTGGAAGATAAAAATAATTAGATTATAACATTACTGACATCACTGTTTTCCACTTATGACATTGTCATGGTGACGGAAGAACAAGTTAGCATAGCAAAATCTTTTTTGTTTTCTTGCTCTGCTTGTCCTTTCACCTGTCATGTTGGAGAAAGCAGCGTATTTGTTAGCTCAGCTATTTTAACATATAAATCTTGATTTAGTTAATGGATTTCTACTTTCTTGAAATATCCATCATTGGCTAGTTGTTTCTTTCTTGATCTCCCAATTTTTAAAATAATTTTCCTTTTTGTTCTTCAACTTTGCTCATTCTCTTTGGTAAACTAAATAATCTTCTCATCTTTAATGTTTGTTACTTTATTATTAAATTTCCAACTATTTAAGTACCTTACTTAATATTTCCCATGCATCGATGACTTTTCTTCCCTTCAGCCTTTCTTTAATTTGTTTCTTATGTTAAAGTGTACAAAATCAAAAAAGAGGAATCCAGATATTTTCATTGGCAATTCTCATCAAGAATGGCATCAGGCCGGTCAATTAGCTGAGTTGGTTAGAGTGCGGTGTTATAACACCAAAGTCAAGGATTTTGACTTTGGCTGGATCCCCTTACCAGCTAGCTGTCAAAAAATACAGAAACAAATAAATGAAGAAAGAAATAAAGGTATCAAACTATCACTGCCCTTGGAGAGATCCAGAAGTTTGCAGGAAAAGCTAGAGCATGGGGAAAGAGCTGACAGGTCCTGAACCAGACTCCAGGAATTCTCCATGTGATAGCTCAAAGCATGGATCAGCCATTCTCCTCAAATGAACACTATCGCAATGTGGCAAGTCCTGTGAATTGGCTCCCTCAACATTCCTTCCAGCCTCTCATTCCTTTCCCACAGCTGAGGCAGGAGAGTTAGAGAGATGCTCTTGAAGCCTGGTTCTGGATGCAGCCTAGGTTCTGCTAATCAGATGCAGCTACATGCTGCTGCAAAGGAGGAAGTGACCCATGCAGAGCAGGGGCAGCCCCACAGGGAGCTCAGCTTTCTTTGCAATCAGGGTGGCCGAGGCATGTTTCCCCTCAGCATCTCAAGCAGAGTTTGTATTCTCTGGCCCCCAGTATTATTAGTGCAGAGTGACAGGCAATTATGCCAGTGATTTCTACCAAACAGCTCTTGGGTGGTTGATTATTTCCCCTGCCAGCTGCATATCATCCAACCCTGGCTTATTATCCTGCAAGAGGTTCTTCCACCTAATACATTCTTTTTTGCTTAAAATAGTAAGAGTGAGTTATTTTGTTCACAACTAAGTGTCCTGGTTGACACATGCATATTGTTTTATACTGTGTTTAAATCTTTTATATCTATTGCTATATCTTGCCCACATGGCCATAATGTAAGAACCTTGTAGATAGAGAACACCTTCTCTTCCTTTTTGAGTCATGTTTGTCCCTTCCATACTGCTAACTACTCAGGAGGTGCTCAAAAACAAATAAACAAAAGCCAACTAACAACTTTTTTATTTAAAAAAAAATGGTCCTTTTGGAGAAGGGAAATATGAGCTTGATCAATGATCCCCCTGGGAGGTGTATAAAATGATCCATTGTAGTGCAGGAAGATAATATTAGAATGTCTATGTAAGTAGAACTTTGCTTTTTATCTAAACATTTTTATTATGTCTTGCTAATATTTAATACAGATTGATAGTAGTACATACATATTTACACATAGGTAAACAGGTGTGCATGGTTAAAAGTGTTACTAATAAGAGAATAAACAAAATATTTGGAGGTCATTGGGCCAAATGACCTCTCATGGTGTTTTTCAGTGTTTTTTTTTTTTTTTTTAACCAGTCAGAAATTTCTCATGGAACTGAGGATCCGCAGGACACTTAGCAGAGTGCCATCTGGCGGCGACTTTTTCCACCTCCAGTGTCTCTCCCATTGTTCCAGGGGCATGCCATCTGTCAGCTTCATCAGGTCACGGTGTCCTAGGTAGGTGTCGCCTTTAGGCTGAGGGCGCTGCAGGGAGGAGAGGAGGGTAAGGTCATTGCGTGGCAGTGGTTGAAGGAGAGAGTGAGCCTCACCGGGCCCACAGGGCATAGAGGGGTGGAGGAGGAAGACAGTAGCGCAGGTGGGGCACCTGAGAGAAGAGCCAGGCGGTTACAGAGGAAAAGTAAATTAAAGATCTGAACTTAAAGAGCACAGCAAGAGGAAGGCACATTGCAAAGAGGATCGTGCCCCCTGGGTTCCACCAATCCACATTCATCACTGAGGAAACAAAAGGCCAGCATGGAGGGTGGTTGTAGCATGGGCTCCTCTCTGCCTAACCCTCTTTCTCCCTGGGGCCAGGGTGTCGTCACAGAACAATGACACTTTAAGGCTAACCTTCTCCTCCCCAAGAAAGAAACGATCTTTACAAAACCAAAAACTTGCTACTTAACCACATAAAGTACAGCCTGAAATCCTTCCTCTCCACCAGATGAATGATGTGATTCTTGCTGGTCTTGATCTTATTCAGCCTTGACGCAACTGCTCCTCTGGGGGAATTCTGGTCGCCAGGAACGTTAGAACAGACACAGCATTTTTTTCCTTGGGTAGCTCAAGGTCACTCGCTGTAACGTCAGAGGAGGCTGCTCCTCGGGATAATGGAACTGAACAGTGACAATTATGCTTCCCAACAGATGCCCGTGTCCTTAATCTGCCCGCTGTGGAGTGAAACGACAAAGAGGTCATTTTCATAGTCCTAGGATGAGGTGTCAGGACTGTCCTGCTTTGATTAGGATGCATTGGGGAACGAGGAGCTGATGGCTTTCCCTGGAGGTCTTCCCCCCCCCCCCCAAGGGC
>NW_007726438.1:337383-383234 GCF_000696425.1 Galeopterus variegatus
GTGGCTTTCCCTGGGGGTTTTCCCCCCCCCCCCCAAGGGCACAGAGGGGACACATCCGTCAAGAGGAAGAGGGGAAGGAAAGCAGACAGGGAAGGAAGAGAGGGAGACCTGAGAGACGGAGGGGGTGGGGGGACGGGAAAGGGGGAACACACAGTGGGAGTCCCCTGTTCTCTGTCTGAGACAGAGAATTTCATCAGAATAGCAAGAAGTGGGCAGAGGAGAGGGCTGGAAGGAGGGCCCCGCAGAAAGTCACCTTCATAACAAAGAGAGAACAAAGATCTTGGGATGCTCGTGCTTCTGTGACAGCACTGTGGGAGTCCACAGGACAGCAGAGGCAGCTGGGCTGACAATTCAAGCTGAAAAAGGAGTAGGAGCTGCTAATGAGCAAAGCTGGGGCTTTTCTACCCGGAGCGTCACAGAGAAGATCGGACAGTGTATCACCGTATGGGAATGGCTGGGGGTGCCAGGTTAAAGCTGGGGCTTTGTGGGCAGAGTCCCCTGTTTGCCATGTGAGGGCAGGTCATTCATTCTGCTGAGTGTGGGTGGGAGGCAGGACAGGGCTGTGGTGACCTCACCGTGGGCTGGCTGAGCTTTACTGGGGTCGTCAGCAATGGGAAGCAGTGTGGTGTGGTGGAGGGGCCAGGATTTGGGTTTGGAGCCCCGTGTCACCTCTCATTAGGTTTATAACCTTGGTACATCCCATAACTTCTCCAGCCTCATTTTTTATCTGCTAAGTGGGCACGCTAGTCCTCATTTAATTATTCACTCCTTTATGATATATTTACTGAGCAGTAACCGCAGGCTCAGCACTGGGCTCACCCAGTCCTAGGCATTGTAAATGTGTCAACGCACTTGGACAACCCTCGCAGGTAAAAGCTCTCATTATCTCCCTTCCACAAGTAGAAAAGCTGAGCACAGAATGGTTAGGTGCCTCACCCAAGGTCACACAGCAGCCAGGGACTGGGGAGGCTCGCTTTGCACCCAGGTAGACTGGGGCCTGAGCCCAAGCTCCCTCCACTCTGTTTCTGGATAATCACAGAAACAGAGGTATTTGACCACACGGTCTCTGAGGTTGCTTCCATCCATCTACAACTCCTCATTCTCTCAGCCATTGTCCACCTCCTGTGGGTGGCCAGAAGTGGACACACAAATGGCATGTACTGGAGCACAGCGGTGAGAACTTGTAGCTCTGAGAGGGACAGAGAACTGGATTTGAGGGATATCTAGGAGAGACCTATCATAGAAAAGTTTTTTTTTTAATTTGCTCAGTTTTATCTCATTTACTAAAACTGTCATTAAAGGACTGACAAAATTATATCCTCTGGATGCCCTGAAATCAGTGGCAAAAACCTATTACTTCAGGCGATTGGCCAGACCCATAAAGCCCTCTTTGCTCTCATACGCGCGTTTCTCTTTGTCAGAGCTAGTTAAACGTGCTTTCAAAAGAGGACTGTTTTTCTTCTCTCCCAGCCCTGCTGGTCTCCTGGTCTCAGGGTGTAGATCCCAGAGCGGCCAGGAATGAGGTCAGAACTTAGGGTGGGCGACGGAGGAGTTTTGCAGACACACAGAAACCAGCACTGGACTGGCCCCAGGGAGGCATATCCAAGACTGGATGGCCTGGGAGGGGTTTTGTTTGTTTGTTTTTTGTTTTTCTGTGTGGTATGGTTTTTGAAGGAGGGAAAAGGGACTTGTGGTTGAAAAATAAACAAACAGCCAACAATGTCCCCACCTCAAGAAGCAATTGTAGGCTCCAGTGTTTTTAAAACGTTCAGGGGAGATCATCAGGGCTTCCCAGGGAAAGATGATGGCAGCCTTCCCCAGGCGGTTCTAGCACCCTCACTTCCACCCATTTCTACTTCAAATCCCCATAGAGGGATGTGGGGGTAGGGGGCTACATGACTGGGGAACCACCCTAATCAGGAATGCTAGTGACCTGGGAGGAATTTTTGGTGTGAATGGGTTTTTCAAAAATTGATTTTTCCGAGGCAAACAGAGGCCGAACAGGTCTGTGGGTCCAGCGAGAGGGACTGGGGGCCCTTCAGTGTCGGAGCCCAGGAGGCAAACAGGCGAGGAGATGGAAGGCAAACAGGAGGGCGCAACCCCAGCAAAGTGAGTCACATTTCCCTGGGCAGAGCCCAGAGGACCGGCCGCCAAGCTAAGGCCAGTGGCTGTCCAGACATCGTTTGCACCCAAATGTCAAAGAGCTTGAACTTGAGGCCAGCAGAGAAATGGTTTGGCCGCTCCAGAGGTGAAGGGGCCAGAACAAAGGCCTGGCCTTGGATTAGAGGGTGGAAAACCCTCTAACCTTCAGTCAACCTGCAGGGGGACCCTTCACCCCCATGGCAAGGCCCGGCCCCTCACACAGAAATGACAACGGACAGCCTCTCACAGAGGCTGCCTAATACTCTGAACCCTGACGTGGGAGTCGGCTTGTGACCTCCCTCTGCCTCCACCGGTGTCTCTCCATTCCCCAAGTCTGAAGTGCTCACTGCCATGACTAAACCAACCGAGGACAGGCATTTAGTGGTAGGATGTTTTAGGGAACAGGAAGTCGAGGGATAGACCTCCACGAAGAAATTCCCCCTATTTCTGCCCTTGGAAATCCATAGAAGCAATGAGCCGGCCATTTCAGTCTGATGGTGAGGACTGTTCTGGGCATGGGGTGACACTTGAAGTCACTTTAAGATGCTGGAGCTTGAAGGGAAACAAGAAAAAGAAAGCCTGAAAGTCAAAAATTACATCTAGAGTTTAAAATGCAAATGCTTCTGGAAGAGCTAATCGTGTCCTGAAATCAAACTGAGTAGTAAACTACAAAATCAGATTCTTTTCCCAAATTTTGGATTTGATAAGGGGAGAAAGCGGATTATGAGGCCAGAGGTTGTGCCCAAAAGGGCAGGGGCTGGGCTGTGGCATGGTGGGGCAGAAAAAACCAGGGCTGGGACTAGGGGCGCCCCCTTCAGCTTTGGCCCTGAGCACCCCTCTTGCTGCCCCAGAAAGGACACAAAAGTTTTGCCTAAAGTGAAACTAAGCAGCTGTAGACTGCACCCTCCTCAGGTGCTGTGTCACTTGGAGATGACCACTGCTGTCCTGGCCCCAGCCCTGGTCCCTGTAATTCTAGAAGAACTCACAGTAGGCGCAGTTCCCATGAGTTTCTACACTTCCAGCCACTCCCTCATTTTTCCCCCCACTCAGAAATGCGCAGTTGTGGTGACACTATAGAAGGGCAACTGTGACTGTCTATCTGACTATCAGACATCTATCTGGACACACACACACACACACACACACACACACACACACACACACACACACACACCCCTCCTCCATTTTAAGGTATCTCAGTGTATTATCAGTAGCTCTTCATGACTTGAGTCCTGACTACAGTGAAGCACTGCAGGCCACTTGAATTGAAAAGGAGAGACATTTTGGAGACAAACCCTTACTGCCACCTTAGCACAGAAACCTCAGCTCAGGGAGGAGAGCTCATCTACAGTCCCCTGGGCCTCAGGGCCTGTGGGTTCTTTTGAAGGTCCTGGGTTTTGCTGGTACCACCTTAGAATGGCTGAGCCTGACCATAGGGCTCCATCTAGTGGCTCGTGGGAGCACATTCTTTCATTTCCAGCCCACAATATTTCAAAATCCATCATTCCAAAGACAAGTCCTGTGAAAGGTCCTAGATCTCTGCTTAGATTCTTTAGTTGATGATAATAATTGCTAACTTTACTGGATACTTATTGCATATCAGATCTTAAATGTAGAAATTCTCACAAGAATCAAGTGAGGTAGGTATTGTTGGAAAAATTCAAAAATTAAAATTCTGACTAGCTTATGAAATGCCCCTGTAACTAAATGTGCTTATCTATCAGAGCCCCCAGAATTCAGCCCAGTTAATAATCAACTGCCTGCATTCCTGCTTCTGTAATCTTGCTTGTCTGCTTGCCCAAGTCACATGAATGTGAAGAAGCTGAAACTAACAGCTGATTGCCTAAGATACATGCTTAAACTAAAACTTATAAAGCCTGCCTAACTTGCCTATAAAAAGCCCTGTATACTTGTGTTCAGGGTCCCAGGATTTCTGAATGCGAGTTGGCCTGGGTCCTGCTAGCGTAATAAACTTTCTGACTCTCCAACCCCCGCAGGTGTCTGGAGCTTTCTTGCCGAGTTCATTCCACAACAGTATGATTGTTTCCCCATTTTACAAATAAGAAAATGAGGTTCCCTAATGTGCCCAGATCATATGGATAGTGAGTTGTGGAGCAGGATCTGACTGCACAGCTCCCATCACTGCCCTCTCCTCCCTTCTGAAGCCAGGTGTAGAGCCAGAGCTGCAGGGATCACAGATCAGTCCCCAGGCCTGAACCCCATTCTGCAGCTAGCACTTCGGTTTTGTTGTGAATCATCATTTTAGGCTAACTTTTAACCACATTTACTGTCAAAAAGATGGTTCACTTTACAAGGTAAGCTCCCTAGACAAGGTTCTAATCTTGACTTTGCTACTATAGCAAAAAACATAAATGAAGTATTTTCTGTCCTTTAGTATCCTCATATCTAAAATGTGAATAGTACATTATTTCTTCCTTTTTTTTCTTTTACAGATTAGAAGTTCTTTAGACAAATTTAATGGATACTTGGGTTTTTGAAAGACCCCTATTAAATAAAGACCCAAAGCTCTTTTTATTTTCCTGTTATTTGGAGAGTTAGGTTCCTGAAGTTTAAAAGTATACTGGTTTGGAGCCAAAAAGAACCAGGCTGGCATCCAGCTCTGCCTTTTAGCAGCTGTCTGACCTGGGCAGGCATTTAACATTTCTGGATTCCAGTTTCCTCATCTATAAAATGGAAGAATCTAACCAGATGAATTTGAAGCTTCCTACTAGCTGGAATATTAGGTGTTGGTGGGTTGTAAGAGAAAATATACGAGAAAATGGAGTAAAGGTTAGCAGGTATTGATATAACTTCTCTCATGCAATTATGTGTCATACCACACACTCTACCTCTTAGACATGGATAAATTAAGCTCATTATTATTTAGATCCTATGTAAAATGTATTAAATGGCTTGAGATCTGCAATAAGGAATTTCACGTTGAAAATGAAATCCCCCTGTTCCCAGTCCCTGAGCAGTTACTAGAACAACAACAACAACAAAAAATAGGGATATATTCTCCAGTCTCTTGGGCCAAAACACTGCTGTGCACTTGGCCACATATGGTGTTCTATTGCTTGTGTACATTGGAAGCCCACAGAATGTGGGTAATAACTTGGTGACACATGTTACATTAGAAGGAGTTTTATTCTTCTTTAAAATTTAAGTCACACTCAGCCTCCTCTGAAAAACAGCAAAGGCCAGAGTCAGAAATAGTCCTGTCTGTATAACTGTTCATGGTTAACTTTTATAGAATGTGAGGACAAGAAGTCGGGAATAGAGTTTCTCCTGAAACCACTAATGAGCAGGGTCAGGCCAGAGTTAATAGGAGGAAAAGAGGATATTTGGACCCAGGGCTCCTGCACACCACATAGTAAGCAACTCTGTTTTCCTAATTTCCAAGTGATCAGTTTTTACAGGATTATTTTTTTTAAGTCAAGTTATGTAAGAATAATCATAATGATTGGAATAAAAGAAAACAATTTTCCAGTCAGACTGGAAATTTTAAACCTAAGATGAGAAAATAGGAAAATCAGCTGGTCATTGAGAATTAAGGGTCTAGGAGAGGGTGTTATCAGTTATGGTTCTCAGTTGCCAACAACAGAATCCAATTCTGACTTTTAAGCAGAGGCCATTATTCTCAGAATCTTTGCAAAGTTTGGAAAAAAAACAAACTTAATAGCCTATACAGCTAGGAATTGGTCATATCTGCAGTCCACCTCCCCAAAATGGGTTCCATGAAGCTCATTCTTCTGCTTTTCCAGCTTCAGATTCTACCTTTAAGGTAGGTGCACCCTATTGGTGGAGCACACCTGCAAGAGAAGCTGCAAAAATGAGCCTTTTATAAATGAGCTTCTATAAAAAAGTCTGTCTCTGCCTCCTAAGGTGGGGAATTCTCCAAAACTAATTTATTAGTCAAATTCCTGACAGGAAGTAGATGGCACCATCAACTGAGATGATTCAAAAAAGTTTAATAAAAAACTACTGTAATTATAAAGGTGTGAGTAGCAATGTGGGAAACCAGCAAGGGATGGTGAAGCTCCCCACAGCCAGCAACTGTGGGGAGCTATTACCACTCCCAGACTTGAAAGGATAAGGAACTATTAGTGAAATATGGTACAGTGTTTTGGATGTAGTTTATTACTGCTCAAACTCATGTTGAAATTAAATTGCTAGTGTAATGGCATTGAGAGATCATGCCTTTAAGGTGTTAATGTGGACTAATATCTTTCTTGTGAGACTAGGTTCGTTCTTGTAGGAATGGATTAGTTCACATGGGTTGTTATAAAGCAAGGTTGCCTCTCATGTTTGGCCCTTTTGGCATGCCCACTTCCACCTCTGCTTCTCTGCCATGTTATTACACAGTATGAGGCTTTCACTAGAAGCCAAGCTGATGCCAGCACCCTGCTCTTGGACTTTCTAGCCTCCAGAAGCATAAGCCAAATAAACCTCTCTCTCTCTCTCTCTCTCTCTCTCTCTCTCTCTCTTTTAATAAATGACCCAGTCTCAGTTATTCTGTTCTAGCAACACAAAACAGACTGAGACAGAAAATTGGTATGATGTTGGTACTGTGGAGTGGGGTGTTGTTATATAGATACCTGAAAATGTGGAAATGGCCTTGGAACTGAGTAATGGGTAGAGGCTGGAAGATTGGAGGAGCAAGCTAGAAAAAGCATGAATTGCTGTGAACAGAGCACTAAGGCCAATTCTGGCAAGGTATCAGAAGATGGGAAGACTGGGGAAAGTCTGGGACTTCTTAGAAATTGGTTAAGTGGTTGTGACCCAGCATGCTGATAAACATATAGACAGTAAAGACCATTCTGATAAGGTCTCAGATGGAAATGAAGAATATCTTACTGGGAGTTAGAGTAAAGGTTACCACTGTTGTACAATAGCAAAGAACTTGGTTGTATTGTCTCTAAGTCCTTGGGCATTGTAGAAGGCCAAACTTAGGAGTGATGGAATAGTATATATGGTTAAGGAAATCTCTAAGAAGAAAAGCTCTCAGGCCGCTGTGTGGTTACTTCTAACTGCTTATAGAAAGCTGCTAGAGAAAAGGGAAGAGAGCAGAAAGATCTGGAAAATTCATGGCCTGGCCATGTGGTGGAGAATGAAAAAGCATTTTCAGGAGAAAACCAAGAGTGTGACCCAGAGACTGTTGGTTAAGGAGATCAATATGGCTAAAAGGGAGCCAGGAGCTAATCACTAAGACAATGGGAAAATGGCCCCCAAGGGCATTTCAAATCTTTGAGGCTGTCCCACCCATCACAAACTCAGAGAAGGGCAGGATGGTTTTGGGGCATGGGCTCAGGGAGCCCTACACTAGCTTGCTGCCCAGAGCTGCCTTGAGACTCTGCTTCCCACATTTCAGCATAGTGCCCCTTCGATGCTCCAGCTGTGGCTTAAGCAGCCCTAAGTGCAGCTCAACCTGCTGTTGCAGCTGCCACTCTACCTAAAGCAAATGGCAAATCTTTGCACCACCCACATGGTGCTAATTCTGCAGGTGCACAGAATAGGATAGCTATGGAGGCATGTTTTTCTCCATCTAGATCTCAAAAGATGTTGCAGAAAGCCTGCAGGTCCAGGCAGAGACTTGCCATAAGGTGAAGCTTCAAAGCCTAGTGGAGCTGCAAGGGCAGGGCTGCCATTGAGACCCCCAAATTGTAGAGCTACCAGCAGTGTGCAGTACCTTCTTGGGAAAGCTAAAAGCACCAGACTTCAAATCATGAGAGCAGCTGCATGAGCTGCACCCAGCAAGGCCATAAGGGCAAGGCTGCCTCAGGCCTTGGAAGCCCAACACCCACTCCCATGTGCAGAGGTTGCCAGACATGGAGTCAAGGGAGATTATTCCCAGGCTTTAAGATTTAATGTCTGTCCTGCTGGATTTTGAACTTGCTTTGAGCCAGTATTCCTTTTCCTCTACCTCTCTCTACCATTTGGAATGGGAATGTTTATCCTGTGCCTATCCAACTGTTGTATCTTGTAAGTAGATGACTTCTTTTTGATTTTACAGGCTCACAGCTAGAAGTAGTTGGACTTGAGTCTGAGATGGGACTTTGGACTTTTGAATTGTTGCTGTAACAAGTTAAGACTTTTGGCACTATAGGGGCCAGCCCAGTGGCACACTGCTACAGTGCGCTGCTTGGGAGCGTGGCAGCGCTCCCGCCGAGGGTTTGGATCCCATGTACAGACCGGCCGCTCACTGGCTGAGCGAGGTGCGGACGCAACACCGAGGGTTGTGATCCCGTTGCCGGTCCCAGTCCGGTGCGGGCACAACACTGAGGGTTGCGATCTGTTGCCGGTCACGAAAAAAGACAAAAAGGAAAAAAAAAAAATTTGGGCCGGCCCAGTGGCGCACTGCTACAGTGCGCCGCTTGGGAGTGTGGCGGCGCTCTCGCCGAGGGTTCGGATCCCACATACAGACCGGTTCCTGCTCACTGGCTGAGCGAGGTGCGGGCGCAACACCGAGGGTTGCGATCCCGTTGCCGGTTCCGGTCCGGTACGGGCGCGACACTGAGGGTTGCGATCCGTTGCCGGACACGAAAAAAAGACAAAAAAAAAAAAAGACTTTTGGCACTATTGAGATGAAATAATTGTATTTTGCATTGTAAGAAGGACATGAGTTTGAGGGAGCCAGGGGTAGAATGCTATGGTTTAGATGTGGTTTGTCTCCACCGAAACTCATGTTGAAATTTAATTGCCAGTGTAATGGTTTCTGGAGTTGGTGCCTTCAAAAGGTGATTGGTTGTTAAGATGGATTAATGCCTTCCTTGCAGGAGTAGATTAGTTCTTGTGGTTTGTTATAAACTGAGGTTGCCTCTTGTGTTTGGCCCTTTTGGCATAACTGTTTCCCCTCCCACTTCTCTGCCATATTTTGATGCAGCACAAGGCCCTAACCAGAAGCCGAGCAGATCCTGGCACCATGCTTCCTGGACTTCCCAGCCTCCAGAATCATGAGCCAAAATAAACCTTTTTTCTCTATAAACTATCCAGTCTCAGATATTCTTTCATAGCAACACAAAGTGGACTAAAACATGTGGTGAGTCCTGTAGCTATAGAAGTTCTGGACTCATGCAGAGAAAAGTGTCTACTTCCAACTCTTGGCCTGGTAGTGGGGGAGCTGGGGAAATGAATATTCTGGTCCCTCTCTCTTCCCACCTTTCAGTCACCTGCTTCTGTCTCCCATTGGCTGAGCCCAGTTGGAAGCCAGAAGGCAAGGGAGTCCATCCTGCGGTCCTTGGAGGTCGGCCTTTCAAGCACAAAGCAAAGTGGAGAAAAGAAAGGGTAGATGTGGAGGGGCAAATGGAGACTGTCCAGTACTCTCAGGAAGGTTAATCAAAAGGGCTGGCCACCTTAAAAAAAAAAGACAAATGTTTGTAGTTTCCACACCCTTGTCTCTTCATCTGTTAACATGTCTTCCCCTTTCTTCTCTTGTGTTTGATTCACAAGACATATTTGCAATGTTTCCTCCTTTTTTTCTCAGTGTATTTTTTTTCTCTTTCATCCTCATCCCATGTCCTTCCCCAACTCATTTAATTTTCCTTTTCCATTTCAATTTTATTAAAGTGAAAAGTATACTGGAGTAGGGATCATATGGTCCAGGTCCTAATCCTGGTCCTACCTCATTATGTCATGGTCAGGGGCTGGTGACTCACTGCCAAGCACAAATTTGGGACCATGGTTTCTCATCTGTATAAGGAGGGTCTTAAGTTCATCACTTCATTCAATCATTCAAGAAATTGACTGAGGACTCACTATGTGCCTGACACTATGCTGAGTGTGGGCGATACAAAAGTGAAGGAAGGACAAAATGACCCAGTCCTCAAGAATCTTTAGCTTAGTGAGGAAGAAAATCATTAAATCAGTATGTATGTATAATTGTGATAAGTACTACAGAGAAGGAGTCCACAGTGCTGAGACAGCCTATGACAGAGGTAAGCAGCCCTCATGTGAGTACGTCAGGGTCTGGGGCAAGAAAGCCTTCCAGGAGGAAGCACGTGAGCCCCAGAGGGCAGAGATCTTGACGGGCTTTGCTCCTTGCTCTATCCCATGGCCCAGGAGAGTTTCTGGCACACAGTAGGCACCTACTGAATACTGTAGATTGAATGAGCGAACAAAATGAAGTTTAGGCTGAGTCCTGAGGGATGAGCATGAGCTATGTCAGTTATGCAGGGAGGAGGAGAGCAGTAGAGAATGAACAAGCAGAGGATGAAGGGTGGAGCAAAGGGCAAGGCTGGAGTGCAACAGTGATGGTGGTGTGGGCCAGGCGGAGGCAGGGGGAGGTAGGAGCTTGGTCATAGAGATCTCAGGCCATACTGAGAATTTTGACTTTATTCGAGACCAGGGGGACATTGAAGCATTTAAAGAAGGGAGAGGAGAGCTTGAGCTGGATTGGATAATCTCTAAAGTTTCATCCATTTCTGTGATTTTTCTCCACCAAATGGTTTCCTCTTATTTCCCAGTTTTCTCTTGTTCATAAATTTATATTAGTCGAGTATCTATTATATGCATAGCCCAATGGTAGGTGCCATGGGACTATTAAAGAATATCAAAAATGGTCTCTGTCTTCTATAAATTAACAATGTTTATAAAAATCTATACCTGACTTAATGCTGGGAACAATAAGCTAAGTGTGATAAAAGGAATCAAAAGGAATCACAAGCTACAGAGTCTGTAAGATTTCAAGGAGGGAGAGAAGATTTACAGACATGGTTGTAGTTCTAGGGTGGAAGGTGGAGATGGGAAGGGAACACAAAGCGATGCCTCCTTTTTGAATCAGGCAACATTTAAAAAGATCTTAGCAGAAGGGAAAATTTCAACTGGTAAAAAAGGAGGGTCTTCCAGATAAAAGAGCATGAACAAAGTCACAAATGCAGGAAAATGATGAGGCACATCTGGAGAAGGAGGAAATGTCCAGTTGTAGAGTTGGGGGGAAAGGGAGAGGAGTAAGTGGATCCAGGCTAAGACTGGTCTTGAATATGTATTGGAGAACTCTGGAGTCAGTTCTGAACCCTGAAGGTGCATGAACTGCAAAGGGAAGTTATCTCAGGACAGCATTATTGTACAGAGAAAGGGATGCTATCATAGGATTCACTATCATATAGTGAAATGTATAACATGCTTTGAAGGGGGAGTTCAGAATCTTGGGTGAACCAGAGGCCAGTCCAGAGTCATTCCAGGAGTTCAACTGACCAGTACATAGGACCTATACCAAAGGAGCAATAATGGAAATAGAATGAGGAGCTGCATTTAAGAGCTATGGATTTATGGTCACCAGCCACTGGTGCCACAAGTCCTCACCAAATGACAACTTAGCAGGGAAAGAGTCAAAAAAAAATTTAAGATGTCTGAGGCCTCAGGACTTTGTGGCTAGAAGAATTTTGGTGTCATTAATAGGAAGAAAGAAGTCAAGAAGATAAACTGGGAAAAAGACATACTGGTAGTTATTGTTCAGGTTACAAATGTTAATCAGCTACAGAAAGATGCAGAAAGACAGTTCTTGCTTTTAGAAGAGATGAGGAACACACATACATAATAAATAAAAAAAAGGGGGAAGTGGCAAGTGCCAAATGAGTTGTACCCCCGAAATGCCATGGAAATCTAGAGGAGATGGAACACATTACAGCTGGGTGAGTCAAGGCAGGTTGCATGGAGGAAGTGGGACTGAAGCTGAGCCTTGAAGAGTGGGCAGGATTTTGATGGATACATATTTGGAAGATGACATAGAAGAGCCAGTTATTTAGTAAAGCTGAAAATGACACACAGTCACCATACAATTCCACCTGTAATTCCACCATACAATTCCACCTGTAATTTCATACTTTAGAAAAAATTTGACTTTTATACATAAGGATATATATGCAAGAAAGTTTAATGAGTACAACTGAAATCTACTTAAATGCCCATCTACAGGAGAATGGATAAAGCATTGCATTTTACACAAAAAAATGCTATATACCTATTAGATTAAATGAACTAGAGCTACATGTATCAACATGGATATATCGTAGAAACGTAATGGTGTGAGAAGAAAGTATATTTGTCAGGGTCCCATCAGAAAACATGGTACGCTCATGAAGTTTAACTGAAGAGAATTCAATGGAGAGACTATATCCAGAGGTGTGGATGGGTGAATGGAACCAGAGGGTTGGTAAAACACTCAGGAACTGTCCACAAAGGGAAGTCTTTACCACTTCTGTGCTTAGAGTGATAAAGGAAAGGATTGGTGTTAAAGGAGCATGATGAGAGCTGAAGCCACAGGGAGTCTGCTGGAAAGGAGCTATCTCCAGAAAGGAAGCCACTGCCAGAAATGCAGCCACCCAGGGGGAATAAATATCTTATATCTTATATGAGAGTTTCCTATAGCTGCTGTAACAAAGTACAGTACCAAAAACTTAGTGATTTAAAACTTAGTTTATTATGTCACAGTTCTGGAGGTCAGAAGTCCAAAATGGGTTTTACTGAGCTAAAATAAGCAAAACTGCATTCTTTCTTGAAGTTTTGGGGAGAGACTCTATTCCCTTGCTTTTCCCACCTTCTAGAAGCCACCTGCATTCCTTGACTCATGGTCTCTAATTGCATGTCAAAGCCAGTAGCATAGCATCTTTCAATCTCTCTAATTATGACTCTTTGCCTTCCTCTTATTAAGGATTCTTCTGATTACATTGGGTCAACCAGATAATCCAGGATAATCTTTTTATCTGAAGATCCTTAACTAATCACATCTGCAAAAGTCCCTCATAGTGGATTGAGTTATGTTCCCCCCAGAACTCATTGGAACTCGAACTGTGTTTCCCAAGTCTTATGTATTAGAAATGTAGCCCTACTGTGACTGTTAACAGGGTGGGAAATCCTATTATAATAGTTGAAAGGTGGAGTACTGAAGAGATGATTGGACTGTAGGATCATGCAGTAGTGAATGGATTAAAAATGGTGGTCAGGGGAGTGGTTCTAAGAGTTTTAAAAGAGGACAGTCTGTCTTTCTCTCTGCCCTCTGCTCTGCTCTCTCTGCTTCCACTATCTTGCAATGCGAGATCCCTGGGTCACTGTCACCACGACCAGATGGACTTTGGACTTCCCAGCCTCAGAAACTGTAAGCAATAAATTTCATTTTCCTTATAAATCACCCAGTTCAGTGTACTTTGTTATAAGCAACAAAAATGGACTAATATGTCCCTTTTGCCATGCAAAGAAGCATTTCACAGGTTCTGGGGATCAGGATGTGGATATCACTGTCACCACGACCAGATGGACTTTGGACTTCCCAGCCTCAGAAACTGTAAGCAATAAATTTCATTTTCCTTATAAATCACCCAGTTCAGTGTACTTTGTTATAAGCAACAAAAATGGACTAATATGTCCCTTTTGCCATGCAAAGAAGCATTTCACAGGTTCTGGGGATCAGGATGTGGATATCTTCAAAGGGCATTATTTTGCCTACCCATGGCATACATTCTCTTCTGCCACTATTCAATCTCCTGTTGTTGCTTCCCAATAGACAAATCCAATCCAACCAGGGAGCCTGAAGATGCAGACCATGGGAGTCAGCCTTTTGGGGCACATCATCACGGAGAAGGACAGAGAATTGAACTGGGGTGGGGCAGTAGAGACTAAATAATGAAAGAGCAAGTTGTATAATGAAATGTGTAGAATGACATCATTCATATAAATTAAAAGACATAGAAGAACGTGCTATATGTTGTCAATGATTGTATACACAGGTGGTAAGATTTTTTAAAAATAACCTTATTTTAGAATACTTTTAAACTTACAGAAAAATCACAAAAATAGTTGCTAGGCATCTATAATTAACAATAATTTATTGTATGTTTTCAAATGGCTAGAAGAGAGGAGCTCAAATGTCTTATCACAAAGAAATGATAGATTTTTGTGATGATGAATATGCTAGTTATCCTAATTTGATAATCACACATTGTATGCATGTATTGAAATATAACTCTGTGCTCCATAAATATGTACAATCGGTATATGTTTATTAAAAATAAATAAATAAAAATTATAAAGAGGTACAGATAGTTTCCATATATCTTACACCCAGTTTCCCTATTATTAATATCTTACATTAATATGGCACATTTTTACAACTAATAAACCAGTATTGATGCATTATTAGTTGCTGAAGTCCATATTCTATTCAGATTTCCTCAGTTTTCCCTTAATGTCCTTTTTCCGTTCAAAGATCCATCCAGGATATTATATTACATTTAGTTGTCGTGTCTCCTTAGGCTCCTTTTTGCTGTGACAGTTTCTCAGACTTTCCTTATTTTTGATGAGTAATAGTGCTTTTAAAATACACAGGAATGACAAACACATTTAGGACAGTGGCTACCTCCGGGGACTTTGTGAGGGGAATGGGATCAGGAGATGGAGGGGTCCACAGGTAACAGGTACTTTAGATACATTGGTAATGTTGTATCACTTCGAAGAGATCTGAAGCAGGTGTGGCAAAATGTTTGGGATGGATAGCACTGAGTGGGGGGTAAATCTGTTATATTAGCCTCTGAGTTTTTACACTTGTTTGAAACAGTTCAGAGGCAAATCAAGGACGCGGGGTGGGGTGGGGGGCGGAGGAAGGAGCATGCGCAGAGGAAGAGGGGCGGTGGCTGCCCTCTGAGGAAGGGCCGTGACCCGATGGCGCTGGAGCACGGAGCTGGCAAGAGCTGGTAGCGGGATAGGAAGCTGGAAATGCAGACTGAGCCTACTGTGGATGCCATTATGGAGGCTGATCAAACCTCTTCGTCAACTGAGAACCACAGACAACTTTGAGCGGTGCCGTGGGAGGAGAAGGGTTATTCTTTGGGAGGTCTGGAAGTTGCACTGGAGAACAGTTAAGGTGTGCACTCACCTAGGAGGATGGTGCAGAGGGACGGACGTGTAACGATAAGGCCCTGAATTTAAAATGACAGCCAACAGTGACCACTCACTCTTCCAGCGCTCTGCGTGTGTCTATTTAATTCTTGCATCAACCCGTTGAGGTAGTGCTGTTGTCACCATCTCTCTTTTGCAGATGAGAAATGAGATGAGAGGTGAATTAACTTTCTCATGTCACTCACAAATTTGGGAATGGGGCGGGGGGAAGGCGCTAGATGCGGATGAGGCGGGCTCACCGCACAGCGCATGCGCCTCAGCTTGTGTCCTGGTCGCGCCCCGTGGTGTGAGGAGACCCGGGCACTGGGGACAAGGGACGAGCGGGTGTCGGGGAATTAATGGCTTCCAACTTGAGGGACCAAGGGATAATGTTACCACACAGAGAAACCATAAAAAGCAGGAGGAGGAGCAGGTTGGAGTGGCTGGCGAGTAAGACAAGTTAGGTTGCAGCAGCGGAAGGTGGAGCAGGCGGGTGTGGGGTTCCAGGAGCTACAGCTGTGCGACAGCAGCGTCCTCTCCACGGAGGAGAGAAAAGCGGAGGGCAGGAAGCAGCCAACACGGTAAAGACAAACGGCTTTATACACCCGCTGAATGAAATACTTAGCGGGCTTTCTCCCGAAGCAGGCGCCTTCCTGCCGCCTCAGCCGGGGCAGCCTGGTGAGAGGCGGCTCGTGCCGCCCGGGGCCCCAGCGCCCCTCCATGGCATTTATGTTCCTCTTCCTAATACTATGACATGCATGGGTTCACCACTTGGCAGTCAAACATGACCGAGTTTTAAAACGAAGTTTGCTCTTTGGTGGGTGTGACCATGAATCTCGGCAGCACTGGAATTTGAGTCCCGATAGGACGAAGCAGCCCCACGGCCCCTCCTCCACTGTCACCTCATGGGGAATAAAGAAACAAGCATTTGAAACCTTAATGTCACTCTAAAATCAAAGCTAGATTTTAAAAATCGTCAGTTAACCATGTTCTGCCCACAACATCCTCAATTTTTAGGTTATTTCAACGCCCGTTTGTTATCTCACCTGAAAATAGGTATAGTCTGTGTAAAGCAAAACTGGTGGAAAGGAAGGGAATATAAGTCTCTTTAAAAGAAAGTGAAAAGTGCTGGACCAAATTAGACTAAGTTTAGGGAGAAACAGTCCTGGTATCACTTTGTATACAGGAGATATGGAATCACTGTGCATATGGAGGACATAAACTAGCTGTATGTTAAAAATATGGTGGGATGTGACCTTTGCAATTGACTTTTACTATACAACATCTTTTGGGTTTTCTAGACATAGTCATGTCACCAACTTGCTATGTGACCTTTGGAATGTTATATGACCTCCCAGTTCTTACCTACTCATCAAAAACACGGAGTTTGAATCCTATGGCACTCCAAGTCAAATTTTCTATAATCCCAGGCCCCAGGGCCCAGACTTGCCTTCACAGAAGCCATAAGAACAAGGAAGAACCTTGTTAGAAAATTCTTTTGACTTTATGGCGGGAATGAACTCTTTTGCTATATCATTTAGAGTGCATTTGACAGCAAATAACAAAATCTAACTCAACGTGGCTTTTTTAATCCAACATAACTAAACTTCCATAAGTAGGATGGGCTCCAGGGCAGGCTGATGAAGTAGCTTTACAGTGTTATCAAGATCTTCTGTGCTTTGATGCTTACCCCATCCATAAGCATCACATCTGGACCAAACAGCACAAGGAAGAAAAGATTATAGGTCCCACAGGGACTTGTTCTCAGGTGAGAGAGACCTTTCCCAGAATGACACCCCCTGGCCTCCAGCCAGCAGCAGCAGCAGCCTCCCCTTGTGTCTCATTGACCAGAGTTTGGTCATATGCTCCACTCTGAACCCATCACTGGCCAGGAGAACGAGGGTGCCTTAGTTGGCTTAGACTAAGCATCTAGAATGAGTGGATGTTGAGAGTGGGTCTTTGCTATATTCTCCCTCCAGCTCTGCCTCGATCTCTTATATAAGTGCTGTCTGTCCCACCTCTCCGATCAAGCAGCAGCTGATCGCTGAAAGGTAGCATATTACAAGGCTTCAGGGATTAGGATGTGGATATCTTTGGGTGGGCCATTATTTAATACCAAACTGTTGTTCTGTACAATGGCCCTTAACTCTGAGTGCCCAGTAGAATCACCTGGGAAATGTTTTTGAAAATACAGCCTTATCTAGGTCTCATCCCAGATCAATTATAATGGAATCTCTGAGGGTAAGGGCAGGTGATTCTGTTTTGTCCAGGATTACAGCAAGTTAGGGCTGAAACCAAATCTCCTGACTCCTGGTTCATGTTCCTTCTGCTACCAGCTTCTATTTTCTTATCCCATGCAATTCTATACATGTAAAAATGATTTGACTATTTAGGCTAACATTCTACAAATCTTCCTTTCCATGAGAAAAACAACAGCTAAAAAGGTCAAGTTTTATATCAATAACTTCCTCCCCCAAGTTCTCTTTTTAGATTTCTTCAGAAATAACTGTAAAAGACTACTACCCTATTATGACTTATGAGTGTATTTGACAGACCCCTAATGTAGTTTTGTAGTAAATGCATCTTTTTAACATACTTTAGCAGAAAGTTCATGTTTTGTCATGTCTAGAAAACCCAAAAGATATTGTGTAGTAAAACTCAATTGTGAAGGTAACATCCCACCATATTTTAAATATACAGCTAGTTAGTTTATGTCCTCCATATGTACATGTCTTCTGTATACAAAGTGAAACCAGGAATGTATCTCCCTAAACTTAGAAAGCCTAAAATATGTTTTATAAGTTGTAGTATTCGGTTTTGCTATATTAAAAAAGCTTCATTCCGAACAATACAGAATTTCCAATCAAGAAACATAAAACAATTGCCCAAATTCCTTTGGGCAAAGTGTATGTCAGCCTCCTTCACATGATTTTACAGAAAAGCAGACAATTCGCCTGGCCTCCAGAATGCTTTCCATCATTGATATTAAACTCTGCAATCAGAGATTAATCCTTTCTGCATAAGGCTCAATTTGATATTAAAACGCCAATAGCTCTGGGCAGAGTAGTACTCAGATCTATGCTTCTCATGCCGAGGTAATTATACTCTTTTTTCCTCCCAGGGGAAATAAAAAAAGGCAGATCTTCCCGGAGAACAGATATAACCTGATGGTAAAAGAGAGAAAAAAATGTATATTTTTTCCTATATATAGAAAAAAATGTATATTTTTTCCTATATATAGGAAAAAATGCAAAATTACATGTATTTTAAAGATGAAACAGGAGATTGCAAATAAATTTTGTATTACTTGTATACCTCTGTTTATTCAATTCTGTTTAGGTGTACTTTGGGCGGAAAAGTTTGATAAGCACTGATAAGTCATTTTGCCTCAGTTTGGATAATTGTTTTCCCTAGAATATTCATTGAGTATTAGCTGAGCCTAAATATGGAGCTGGCTATGGTTCGAGTTCCACTTACTGTGACTGTGTAGCAAATTACACCAAAACTTAGTGGCATGAAACAACAATTTGTCATGCTTATGGAGTCTGTGGGACAGGAATTTGAACAGGATACAGTGGGACAAGCACATATCTGCTCTAGGATGTCTGGGGCTTCATCTGGAAAGCTCTCCAGCAGGCTCAAAGTCTGGGATCATGTCAAGGGCTCTTCAGTTACATTTCTGGTGTTAATGTTGGTTGTTGGCCAGGAGCATCAGTTTCTTTCCATGTGGGCTAATGTGGCCTTTCTCAGTGTGTCCACAGCAAGTGCCCCTAAAAGACAGAGCCAGGCAAAAGCTGTGTCCTCTTTTTATGACCTGGCCTCGGAAGTCACTCAGTACCACTTTTTACATGCTCTGTTGACTGGAGTACTAGTCAAAAGCCTGCTAGGATCAAGGGAAGTAGACATAGACTCCACCTCTTGAAGAATGAATGTTCAGGTCCTGGAAAAGCAAGTGGGTCTGTAAATATTACCATGGCCACTTTTTGAAGATAAGATTTGCCACTGTTAGCTTACTGTGGTCAAAGGATTTTCATCTTTTATGGGGTCAGTCTTCTGTAAAGCAATCCCTCAACCTCTGTCTATATCTCATTCAGTTGAAAGTAGTTTTTTGAAAACCTACAAAAAAGGATATGGATGGGTCAGTCCAATTCTATTTCCAGTGCCTGAAAAGTAATTCCAAATGCAGGCACCTCAGGAACATCCTTAAAAATAATAAAAAGAGAAAGTCAATTAAAGAGGGTGGAATAGACGGTCCCCAGGATCACTCTCTCCCACAAATCAACAAATTCACAAGTATAAAAATGTAACAACAGCCAAGCTGGGGCCACTGGAGCTCAGGGGAAGAGGAGGAGAGGCCTACAGAGTTCATGAAGGGGGAGAAGCCACGATGAAAGGAAGAAAAAACTCAGAGCGTTTCGGACCACGGCTGCTTTAAGGCTGGAACTGTTGAGTGCATGGAGCAGGAGCCAGCAAAAGCTGTAGCTGTGCCCTTTAGATGGAGTTGCTTGGAGATCGCAGGGGAGAAGAGGGCCTTGGTGGCCCCCAGGACAGCAAGACCACTAATATGGTTCCCATGGACTCACGCAGGAGTGAGCAGCCAGAATAGCTGAAAAAGAGGAGCCATTCAGAGACTGGTGAGTCATCACAAGGGACCGGCGCAGGGCCCAACCCATGGGAAGTGTTTGGAGCACAGGTGGTGAGGGAGACGGGCCCACGGGGAGAACACTAGGGCACAGCAAGGACAGCTGATCTGCCCCCCAATCAGCACAGGACCACTCAGAGGAGACTGGTTGGGAATGTGGAATTGTATGGGGTGCAGTTCGATGAAAAGACTCAGGCCCAGATCAGAGTTTCTATACAACCCAGGTGCACCTAGTCTCTGGAGAGCCGGAAATACCTATAATGTCAGCCATTAAACCCTGAGCTGCACAAAAAGTCTTCCCTAGGGAAACAGCAGCAAAGCAGCAATTTAGCTCAACAACACAGCTCAAGTACTGGTTCCCACAGGAAGTTCCCCCATTTTAGAAGTAAGCAAAGGACAAAAAATTGGTTCTGGCCCAGGCATACCACCAACACCTCAGGGCCTGCCCTGGGGCCTGGGGCTTGGATCCAGGGACTGGACCTCCACCCACATCCAGGCACACTGCCTGCACAGGATGGAGCTGGGGACCAGATCCCCCCCACAGCCAGGCACACCACCAGCACCAAGGAGCTTGCCAAAAACATCACCTCCATGTGGGTGGCCCACCACAGCCACCACAGTAACCACAGCTGCTGAAAAAATGGCTAGATGTCACAACCACCATGCAGATGGTCTGCAGCCACTGGAGTGCATTGACATAAGGAGAGTCACCAGCAGAGACCAAAGAGAATAGGAAAAGAATAGGGCTCTCTCCACAAAGCCCATTCCAGAGTGACAGAAGAAGCATCTGCTCTATGATAATATTGGGGGTCCTGAACACACCTTTCAGCATTGGACAGATCATCTAGGCAACAAATCAACAGAGTAACCACTACTTTTTCAGAGGGAGAGAAGAAATCTAGGGTTATCAGTGGTGGGAAGGGGGAGAAAAAGGGGGATAGGGACAGATTGGACAAGGGGCATAAAGAATAAGTAAAATTTGTAGCAATATACATACTAATAATATTGATTTGATCAATATATGTCAACATTGAATCCCCAAAATATGTATAACTAATTGTGATTCAATAAAAAAAATAATAATGAAAAGAACATGCAATCTGCCTGTAAAGAATATTATTGTCAAGGTAATCAAGCCTCAGATACTCAGAAGTGAGCTAGATCCTGATGTTGTCTTAGACCTTCTAGCTCTAAATTTCCTCATTCTAAAAGGTAAGACCTGGCTTTGATCCCCTTGGAAGTTAGTAAGACAGTGTCATGTGGTAGGAAGATCATGATTTGGGGCATTAGAAAGTTCGGATTCAAACCCTGACTCATTTCTCAAATCTGGTCTTGAACAACCACGTCATTCTTTAAGGCCTTGGTTCCTTGTCTAGAGTCTACGATAAGGATCCTATCTCAAAAAGGATACATGATAAAGCACGCAAAGTAAGCAATACAAGTAGGCTCTTAACTATAGTTGTCTCAGGCCAGCTGTGATGGGTCAGTGGGAAAATGCATGTTAAGTCATTTTGTACACTGTAAACCCTGTGGAAAGTTTGGTAATATTGTTATTATAGCCAATTTACTAGGTCTCATCTAGCTCAGCAGTTCTGAAATCTGGTGTTTATGAACTTCACCTAATACAATATTTAAAATATGGATTCTTGACATCTGGTTTGGGAGATTCTACTCAGTAGGTCTGAGGGTGGATCTGGGAATGCATAATTGTACTAGTCTCCCACCCCCTCATCACCCCCACAGACACATTCAGGTGATTCTGGTGCATCAGGTGTATTCACAGATGGGCATTTGGGATCCACTGAGATGATTCCTAGGGTACATGAGCCTTTGGGTGGTAAGGTCCATTGAATGGACTTCTGCTTCATAATAGGCAGTTGGGGAAGCTCCCCCTGCAAAGTGCACACATGCCAGAGGGTGTCAGAGAGTCTGCATATCTGAAAGGGGTCCTTGGAGGAGTGATAGAGACCACCTAATGAAAGCTTTGTCTCCATGGCAGTTTGCCCATGGAGTCTATTAGCCTTATCACTTACCACTGAGTTATGAGGGTTTGTCTATTGTATTGGCTAGGAGAGTTATCATTAGCTAATAAGGTAGAAAAATTACTCAGGACTTAATTTTTGTTTGAAAGATTAAGTAATTAAGGAGCAAAACACACTTTGCAGAAGACCAATTTACGTGTCAAGCATCCTTAAAACAAGCATCTTTAATAACTGACTACTGGTTCCTTTCAACCAATGATGGATTTAATATGTCCTAAAGAGAACTATGGCTCTAAGCTGGCCGCCGATACATCCGACCCGTAGTATACTCTGCCTTTCTGGAGGAAATGTATACATTAATGTCAAATGGTTACCATTGAGAGAGACACTGACAAAAGTAAGAGATGATTGATCTTATTTTCTTTGGCAAGCATGTTCCCCAGGCAGTTTTTGATAACTCAAGAAGAGCTGTATTTAAGGAAGTGTTTTTTAATCTGTATTATAGCTTTGCCTGTCTCTGTTCCTCCAACATATTCTTTTCCTGCCTCCATTACTACAGCATATTCTGTGATTTTTAAAGTTTTAATAATTTGTTTCTGGAAAACATTTTGCCACTTGCACTGCTTAATTGAGAGAGCTGTATTAGTCGTATAGTTTTTCCAGATCCTGATTTCTTTTTTTTACCCCTGCATCGTGTTTTAGAATAATTATAAGGATATTGCTCTAAAAGTTCAACTCTAAGAGTACTCTTAATTACTTTACAGTTTTCCTCACTACCAAACTTTTCTGTTTCAATAATATTTATATAATTGAATACATCAATTATGCAAATTAAATTACTGAAGTTTAGATTATACTTCATTTATTTTATGTATTTTTGTTTCTTACTTTTAAACACTATTAGAGGCCCTTCTCAAGATTTAAGGATTAGCATTAGGTATGATATTTGAATTATACACTCACATCACATTCTAGTTTCCCTTATCAAAATTGACATAGAAAGTCACAATAATTCTTACTCTGCCCTCTGGTGGTAGAAATTGGGTGCAAATGTTTTATTTTCAGCCTTATCCACTTGGTAAATACATAATACACATATAAATAATACCTTACACATATTGAGCACTGTGCTGGTCATTGTATAATTTAATCCTCACAACAATTTCAGATGCATGTATAAGGAATCTGAAGAGCATAGAGGTTAGAAACTAGCCTGCAAAGGCAAAATTCAAATTTGAAGATGTCCAAATCCAAAGCCTACACTCATTCTACTATGGCTTGCTGCCTCCAATCAAATATCTTCAACAAAGAATATTATCTAACAAAACTATGCATTGGGTCTCATAACTATAAGCAGATAAGAGAGTAGGATCTGGTATCGGAAAGACCTGGCTTTAAAACCTATCCCTGCCACTTACTGTATCTGTCCCTCTGGGCAAATTATTTACCATCCCTAAGCCTTTGTGTTTTCATCTACCACCATCTGTGAGGATAGCACTGGCCACGCTTCCAGAGTTTGGTGAGAACTGAATGAGATACTTCATGGAAAGCACAATGTAACAAACTTGTGACAAGTCTGATGACCATAATCTTGTTGAAAAATATTGTGTGTTCCCCTAACACTTTCTTTTGTTTCTTGTCTTTTATGTGATTTCCTCTTAAAGTTGAAATGCAATTTTCCCAGTAGAAAGGGGCATAGAGTCTTTTGGCATTTCATAGAGCTGGCACTGAGAACTGTCTTTTTTCCCCCTCAGTGGCTCTAGGTTGTGAGAGTTACCATTGATTTCATTAAGTACTTAGATTCAAATGAGAATCTGGTCCTTGAACCTTCATTTATGGTTATTCAGGGCCATTTCAGACATTTATTTCTTAATAAGAAAAATTAATTAATGGCTTAATTGAGATTTGGTCACTAAATTCTTTTTGATGCCAGATCACAAGATTTCAATGTTAATCTTGCTGTCTAAAGGGCCTTATCATGCTTGAAAAAGGGGTTACCATCAAGTGAAAATGTTTTCAATGAAGAAAGAAACAAAAGGGTGTGGAGTAGTTGCAAGAATGGTAAAAATTCTTTTAAAATGTTTCAGAAACTCATGAAAAATAAATGACACAATTATAAAAAACTCTACAATGCTGGCAAGAATGTGGTAAGAATGGAATTTTTATATAATGCCAATGAATCTGTAAATTGTGTGGTGTTTTTGGAATGCAATTGGGTAATTTATAAGAGCTTTAAAAGTGTTCATACACATTGAACTTTCACTTTCAGCAATCTGTCCTAAAGAGATGCAAGTAAAACTAGCTACAGAGACGCTCGTCACAGCAGTACCTATGACCAAAAAGTTAGAAACAACCAAAGTGTGAATAATAGGACTGCTAATATAAGTTATGATATCTGCACTAAAATGAACTTCAAGACAGCCATTACAAATATTCTTGCAGATATTGGGAAGACGTTCACGATAAAGTGACAGATGGAAAAAGAAAACTGAAATACAAAACCATTTCTACTATGAATTATCTGTGTCTTTATCTCACTATCTCTATTGCTGTCTTTATCGTATGCTCTCTGTCACTATCTGTGTATTCAAATTATATACACACACGTGGCATTATAAACAGTATTTCCTTCCCATTCCATTCGCCTTCTTCAAAATCTAACAGAATTCTCTGTGTCATTCCAGAGCTATTTCTTACCTCCATTAGTGAGTATAATCAGGAATAGATTGTACTTAATTAAAAAATCTTCAATAGTGTTAGAAAGAAATTGTCTAGTATTCACATTTTTTTTAGCCTATTGTGCGGTGTTGAGCTGAATACGATTTTTTTTTCACATCCAGACATACACACTAGAAAGGAAAAGATCTTGACAGTCAACAAGTATAAATCCAGCAATTATTGCTGGGTGTTTATTTCTAACGCATAGTTAATGCAGTAACATCAATATTTCCTGAAAGTTTTTTCATCTGTTTTACCAAAAATCCAGTTCTGCATCTGGCTTTAATCTGCACATTGTCATCTTAAAAAGACCCAAATACTCCTTTAATAATAAATTATAGGATTTTAATTCTATTACATACTTTTTGCATTTTCAGCTTTGAGTTATAACTGACAAGTAATAAACTGCACATATTTAAGCACACAATCTAATAACTTTTTGCATATATACCTGTTAGTTCTTTATTGCAGTGTAACAAATAATCTCCCAAATTAGTGGCTTAAAACAATGAACATTTGTTATTTCACAGTTTCTGTGGATCAGGAATTTGGGTGTGGTTTAGTTGGGTGGCTTCTGTCAGGATGTCAGAGGAGCTGCAGACATCTGGAGGTCTGAATGAGGCTGGAAGATCTACTTCCAAGCTGGTGACTCTCATGGCTGTTGGCAGGAGGCCTCAGGTTTTTGCTCACTGTGGACAGGAGACCTTAAGTTGCTTATGTGTCCTCACAACATGGTTGTTAATTTCCCCCAGAATGAGTGATACAAGAGAGAACAAACTAGAGAAAACTGCACTGCCTTTTATAAAGGCTGTCATTACTTCCTTATTCTATTTGTTTGGAGCAAGTCACTAAAGTTAGCCTGTAACAGAGGAAAGGGGAATTTGGCTGTACTTCTTGAAGGGAGAAATGTTAACAAATTTTAAGAACATATTTTAAAACCACCTCACCTATGAAATCAGCAATATGACCAAAATAATGAATACATCCTATTAGAAGGATACTTCAAAAAGTTTATGGAAAAATGAAAGTAAAGGATAGTATGAATCCTTCTATAAACC
The DNA here is from genome assembly GCF_000696425.1 of Galeopterus variegatus. Classification (NCBI taxonomy): domain Eukaryota; kingdom Metazoa; phylum Chordata; class Mammalia; order Dermoptera; family Cynocephalidae; genus Galeopterus; species Galeopterus variegatus. The sequence continues at coordinate 362,793 of NW_007726438.1, forward strand.
TTTTGAAGACCCCTCATATGAATTAAATTCTAAGCCAGATTAAATGTACTGTCTCTAATATTTTCATTCTGCAGAAGTCATGAAATTACACAAAATATTTTTGCAAATACCACTGCTACCTTGTATTTGCAGAGTACTTTTCAGTCTGGTTTTTAAAATAAATTATTATTGTTATACTGAATGATTTAACAAATTATATTAAAGTGTTTTCAAAATTGTTATTAGAGCAGTTGGTACATTTTTTATTCCTGTAGCCAGCCAATATCTAGAAATTTCTGGCCAGAAATATCAAAATTCCTTATTTTGAGAATAAAGAGAGAAAAAAGGATGTAGCAGAGGAGAAATAAGCATGCACATATGTTTTATTTCCTTGTGTTGGGCCTTTGACTCCTTCATAGCCTCACTTGAAAAAGAAGATTATTTGGACCTTCTTAAGAAAGATGTTTTTCTGATAAATACTGAAAATGTGTCCTTATTCCTAGCATGCTTGCCCAACATCTCTTTAGCAAGCACAGCTTCCAGCTCTGGACTTTCTCTGAGAGCAAAGGGTTTTCTCTGTCATTGCTGCTGTCAGAAGCACCTGTCTGATGACACTGCAACACCAACACCAATGCCACCCACCGTGGACTGTGCACTGAAATGTGCCTCAGGCCTGGTGCTGCATGTCATGCATACATCAGCTCATTTCCTTCTCATGATAGCCTTATAAGACAGGAGTTACTATCCTCATTTTTGTTTCTACTAAGAAATCGATGAAATTACAATTACCCTTGGTCATTCAACCATTCTTCATTCAGCAAATATTTTATGAGCACCAACTATGTGCCAGATACTGTTCTAGATGCTGGGGATTCTGCAGAAATAAAACAGCCCAAATTCCCTGCCTTCAATTACATAAAACAGGTAAGATTTGAAAACAGATTGTTTTAAGTCTGCATTCTTTATTTCCCCCAATTTTGTTTTGTTTTGTTTTATCATTACACGATATAAACATGTTTTGTGGACCATTACCAATTTTTCCTTAACTCCCCCTTAAGTCTGCATCCTTAATCACTGTATCAGTTGTTCTCAAATTTTATGGGAATAAATATCACCTGAGAAACTTATTAAGAAGGCACATTTACTGCCTGGAGATCCTAATTCAGAAGGCTCAGGAATTGCAATTTAAATAACCATCATAAGCGATTCTAAAACAAAGGATCTGCAGACCACACCCAGAGAAATGCTGTTCCAATACACTGTTATAAAAAAAGGAAAAGGTGACACATTTTTTTTCTCATTATTCCCAGTCATAATGCATCTTCAGTTTCTCTCTCTCCCAATTTATATAAACCAGTTTCCTTGAATCTAGGGTTTATATGTCCCAAGTTCATAATAACACAGGTTTCTTTTACCAGGATTCTTTATTTTGAAAATGGGCACACTAAGAAGACTACAGAAGTTAATCCAATGATGATATAAATACAGATAATTTTTATTCTACATCTAAATATATCCAGTTCTATGTTGTTGAACATTTTTCTATTGTCCACAATAATAGATCTTAGGAACTTGTAGTTGTAGACCTCTTTGTGCTAATGATGAGGAATAGAAACGGTCAGTAAAAGTGACTTGGTGCATTAATTATCTATTGCATAATGAATTATTTCAGAATTTAGCAGCTTAAAACAACATACATTATCTCAGTCTGTAGGTCAGGAATCCAGGGGTAACTCACGTGGGTATGTCAGGCTCAGGGTATCTCAGAAGGATATAATCAAGATGCTGGCTGAACCTGCAGATATCTCAAGGTTCAACTCAGGGTAGATCTGCTTCCAAACTCATTCATTTGGCTGTTGCCAGGCCTAAGAAAATCTGCTTGAGGCTGAATCCCATAGACTTCTCCACCACATGTCTGTCTTAATACATGGCAACTGGCTTGTCCAGAAGGAGTGAACAAGAAAAAGTAAGAAAGAGTGCCCCAAGATAAAAAGCTGCAGTCTTTTTATAACTAAATCTTACAATGACATATGTGTTAGTCTGTTTTTGTTGCTTATAACAGAATACCTGATACTGGTTAATTTATAAAGGAATGAAATTTATTTCTTACAGCTGGAGGCTGGGAAGTCCAAGATCCAGGGAGCACATCTGGTGAGGGCCTTCTCCTACGGTGACACATAATATCACATTGTGAGAATGAGCTGAGCAAGAGTGAGCTAACCTCCTCACTTATTCTCCTTTTAAAGCCATCAGAACCACATCCATTACTCCATGAATAGATCAATCCATTCACATGGGTATAGTCCTCACAGTCTGATCACTTCTTAAAGGCCCCACCTTTCAATCACCATAATAGAATTTCCCACCCTCTTAACACTATTACAATGGAGACTAAGTTTCCAATACATGAATTTTGGGGGACATATTTGACCCATAGCAACATCTAAGCTCTGTTGCATTCTATTTGCTAAATCCATTCCATACTCAAGGGGAGGGAATTATATAAAGGTGTGTGGTAGACATGATAGTGGCACATTCATACAAAGTTCTCTCTTTAAACCCTGGAACATGTGGATATGTTATATGACATGGCAAAGGGGACTTACAGATGTAGTTGAGATTATGGGCCTTAAAGTACGGTGATTATTCTGGATTATCCAGGCAGATCCAATGTAATCAATGAACCCTACAAAGCAGAAGAGGAAGTTGGAAGAGAAAAGCAGAAGGGATGTGGCAGAAGGGGAAGTCAGAGAGATACCAGGGGTGAAAGATATCTGATGTGCTGTTGCAAGCTCTGAGATGTAAGGGTCATGTGCAATGACTGGAGAGGCCTCTCAGAGCTCATTGAAAGCAAAAAGGCATACAGGCTGTAGGAGCAAAGATTGGTCCTGAGTGACAGCTAGCAAGGAGCTAGGAACCTTAGTCTTACAACCATAAGGAACTGAATTCAGCCAAGAGCTTGAAAGAGCTTGGAGTCAAACTCATCCCTAGAGTCTCCAGTAATGAATGCATCCCTGCCAACAAGTTAATTTTAGCCTGCTGAGATCAGTAGAACTTCTAACCTACAGAACTGTGAGATAATAAACGAGTGTTTTTTCGGTAATGGGCCACAATAATCAACCACATTGTATATCGACAAAATAAAATAAAAAATAAAAAAATAAATAAAACTGCTAAGCTAAGGGCCAGCCCCGTGGCTCACTCAGAAGAGTGAGGTGCTGGGAGCGCTGAGGCTGCAGGTTCGGATCCTATATAGGGATGACCGGTGTGCTCACTGGCTGAGCATGGTGCAGACCACACTGTGCCAAGGGTTACGAACCCCTTACCGGTCAAAAAAACCCCAAAAAACAAAACAAAAAAAACTGCTAAGTTAGCTATAATTTATTATGGCAGCAATATAAAACCACTGCAAGTCTGAATACCAGGTATCTTAGTTTGGGCTTCTATAACAAAGTACTGCAGACCAGGTGGCTTATAAACAACGGAAATTTATTTCTCACAGTTCTGGAGGCTGGAAGTCCAAGATCAGCATGCCCCATGCTTGGGTTCTGGTGAACGATGCAGACTGCTGTTTTCTTGTTGTATTTTCACATGGTGAAGAGTGTGAGAGAGTTCTTTGGGGCCCACTTTATAAGTGTACTAATCCCATTCATGAGGACTCTACCCTCATGACCTGGAAGCCCTCACTTCCTAACACCATCACACTGAGGCTTAAGATTTCAACATATGAATTTTGGGGGACACAAACGTTCAGTCTATTGCAGCAGGAGATGGGATCATTAGAGGGCTGCATACCACACTGAGTCTGTGCAGAGAATGAATGAGTTTCTTACAGGAGAAGCAGAGCATATTCTGTAGTGTCTGTTTTTTTTCTAGGAAAAAAAACCTTCCTCTGCCTATACCATCAATGGTAAAAATACTGCAATGTCCCAGCACTGTTAAAGTAAGAGGAATGGGCAAACTCACATTTGTGGGCCACCACTAGAAATTAGAAATGGCCTGAAAAGAAAAGGGAGATAAATGGGGAGATCATTCTTGAGAGGTAAATAAAGCCACTTGGAGGGTTATTTCATCACTCATTGTTTGTGGTTTGTTTGGTGGGTTCTCATGATGTTGCCATGGCTTAACTAGTTCTGCCCAGGGCTGAGGACACACACTCAGATGTTCAGCCTAATGTAAATGAGGCAGCTGCTGCTTTGGACTTGATAATTGCTGGTTGAATGAAGGATAAGAAACAGGTGGAAGGGCAACTGCACTGACCCTTGAAGAGTGGGATAGCCCTAAAAGGCTAGGAAAGCTCTAATTTACTCTGCATTTGGAAAGATGTACAGAATTCTGCCATCTCCTGTTGCGTTGCTTTCAGTGCTTCGCAAAGTTGGACCACGTGAAAAACACCTGAGAAGCTTTAAAAACAAAGAAACATTCTCAGGGATTCCAATTTAATTGGTAAAGGTAGAAATAGAGAATCAAGTTTAAAAGGCTACGTCTCTGCAGTCTTTCCCCCAGGATTGGTTTCAGTTGGGTCATTCCTATCACTACAGGACTTAGGCTGACCACTGGCCCACCTGCTGTTCCCATGGAAAAGAGCCTCTCAGGCTGATGAAGAAATCATCTTACGTGCCTGAAATGTAAAGGTTTTCATATTCTACTTCTCATTCATGGAATGAGAAACATTTGAATTAATGCACATTATGAATGAAATGAGATAATACACATTAACCTCCCCCATGAAAAAACTGGAGACACCATAAAACTGTAGCTGGTTTTAAAATCTTTTTTCAATTGACAAGTTAAAATTATATATATTTATGTTGTACAACATGATGTTTTGATATATGAGTATGTATATATTGTGAATGGATAAATCAAGCTATTTAACATATGCATTACCTCACATACATATCATTTTTTTGTGGTAAGAACTTAAAATCTACTTTCTAAGTAATATTCAAACATAGCCTACATTGTTATTAATTGTAGTCACCATGATGTGCAATAGATCTCTTGAACTTATTCCTCCTAACTAAAATTTTGTGTTCATTGACCAATATCTTCCCAATCTTCCCACCTCCCAGCCTTTGGTAACATCCATTTTACTCTCTGTTTTTATGAGTTCAACTTTTTTACACTCCACATGTGAGATCACATGGCATTTGTCTTTCTGTGCCTATATTATTTCACTTAACATAACGTTCTCCAGATTCATCCATGTTGTCACAAATAACAGGATTTCTTTCTTTTTTGAGGTTGAATAGTATACCACTCTGTATAGATAACACATTTTCTTTATCCATTAATTCATTGATAGACACTGAGGTTGATTACACATCTTGGCTATTACAAATAATATGGTAATGAACATGGGAGTGCAAAATTTCCTCAACATACTGATTTTATATTTTTTTGATATATACCCAGTAGTAAAATTGCTGGATCATATGGTCGTCCTACTTTTAATTTTTTGAGGAACCTCCATATTGTTTTCTATAATGACTGTACTAATGTACTTGCCCATCAACAGATGAATAAAAAAAAGTGGTATATATACATAATGGAATACTGAATAGTATAAGAATGAAATTCTGTCATTTGTGGCAACACAGATAAATTTGGAGGACATTATGTTAAGTGAAGAAAATAGGAACAGACCAATACCGCATGTTCTCAGTCATATGGAGCTAAGAAAGTTGATCACATAGAAGTAGAGAGTAAAAAGGCAGCTGCCAGAGGATGGAAAGGATAGAAGGGAGGGAGTCCATACTGTAGCAGACATTTATTTTTTTATATATAATGTGCAAACTAAGCTTAATGGATACAAAAGTACAGCTAGATGGAGGGAATAATATCTAGTGTTCTATAGTACTGCAGGGTGACTATAATTAACAATTTACTGTACAGTTTCAATTATCTAGGAGAAAGGATTTTGAATGTTTCCAACATGAAGAAAGGATAAATGTTTTAGGTAATGAAGAAAAATCAGTGGTTGCCAGGATTTCAGAGGATGAGGCAGGGAAGGCAGGAGGGATCAATAGGTGGATCATAGAGGATTCTTAGGGCAGCAAAACTCTTCCATGTGATACTGTAATGGTTATTACATGACACTGTGCATTAGGCAAAACCAACCGAACTGAACAATACAAAGAGGGAACCCTAAAATAAAATTAAGTTAAAAATATGTCAATATTGGTTGATAATTGTCACAAATGTGCCACACTAATGTAACATGTCAATAATAGGAGAAACTCTATGTGTGGTGGGTGGGGGTGTGGGAATTATCTGTATTTTCTGCTCAACTTCTCTGTAAAACTGAAACTGCCCTAAAAGAAAAAATCTAAGGGTAGGTTCTTTCATGCTAAAATCATTGCATTTATGGGACGGACCTAGAGATAAAATAGAAATGACAATCTCAGAGTTGTTATTACATTTTTCTCTATCACATTGCTCTTCGTAGAGTTTTTTGTCTTTTCCACTGACAATTCAAGATAAACTTTCTAGACCTTTACTGTTTAAGGGCAGACATATTAAGAGAAACATTGAAATATCTTTTACAGAGTGTAGTAACCTTAAGAGACCATTGAGGAAGGTGCCAGCAAATGTGTAGTATGCCTTAAGAGTAATTAAATTTTAAACTAGAAAAAGAGAAGAAGAGGGATTTTCTGGATGTCTTCTTCATGTCTCATTCAGTTTTTGATAATATATAAAACAATCTTGATAGTATTTTTGTCAAAACCCTAATTTAACAGCTTTAGGATTTGAATTCATGGCACCTGAGAGTCTAATGTAGTTTCCATGACCCCTTTTTTTAAACCAGCTTTTTACTTCTTGCTCCTACTCTCAAATCTTTATCAGTAAGACTCCCTCCCTGCTCGCCCCCCACTGGAAAGCCTGACTTCCCTTTTAGCTCAAGTGTCAACAAATGGTCTTTTGCAATGCCTTCTTTTTTTCTTACTAAGCCTATGGTTATGTGTCAGTTTCCAGAATTTCCATTACCAACACCCCTCTCCCTCCAAAGTTCTATTTTTAAATGTCCTTTTAATTTTGGCTTGCTCTCCATTAGATGACCACTGTCTTTTGACTTTGCTGTTCTATGAATAGAAACACAGGCAAAAAGATGCTGAGGGATGTGCTAATTCATACTTGCTCTAAAGTGATGTTGGTCACAGGGAATGCATCACACCTGGTGCATCCCAATGAGGGGCGGGGGAGTATAAAGCAGCAGCTGCCAACTTATCAGAAACAGGATCGCCTTCCCTCCTTCTGAATACAGCTTTGTGATTTGGTGAGCAATTTAAAACCTCAGCTCCGCTGGGCTTGCCACCTACTTAACTGACTACTTTCTGGTTTCTATCACATTAACTATGTGCCCATCACTATTGAAATGAGGTGGTCCTTTCCTGGCTTAGTTTGCACATTATATATAAAAAAATAAGTGTCTGTTACAGTATGGACTTTTAAAATAGATAGTTGTTTATTTCATCATTAGTTGTTGGATGCTGTTTGCCCCACAGATTAGTAAAAGTATTAGGACAAAATCAATTAGCTTGAGACAGTGGCATAGGAGCTCTTGTTAAGTTGCATAGGGAGGGAATAGAAGGAAATAGAAACTGGAGTAGAAAAGGGAGAATGTAAAGCTAGGGCTTAAAGACCCCTCAAGTCTATTGCACAGATTGGGTTACAAACCCTCCATCCACATGCAGGTCTGTGAGCTAGGTTAAAAAAAAAAAAGGTTCTGGGAGCCGTAGGTATAGAAAAATGAATGGGTTTTATTGAGATCTAGGAGCAACTGTCCTAGTGGCTTCTCTGAGAGTTCCGAGAAGCACTGTGGATCAGAGCTGTTAGTCTTTTATACTTAAGTCCACAACCGTGGACACCTGGGTGCCCATACACAATTTACATTAAGTAGTAACAAGGAACACCTGAGGATGTTTGCAGCAAATGGTTGGCAAGATTCTGAACATCCAAGGGGCCCTGACATTTTCCTGTTTTTCCCAGCAGAGAATAAAACTTGGTGGAGAGAATATTGTTTTTGCTTGTATCCTCAAACTTTACCTTTATTGGGTTTTTCTTTATTAGATAATGATGTGTAAGACTCTCATTTGGAAATAAAACCCTCCCTAAACTTTCATTCAGTAACCCTCTCTTTTACTTTCCTTTCAAAGTACCTGAATGGTATCTCATTTTCATCAACACCATTTACTTCTTCACCCAGTACAATCTTTCTCCCCCGTAGTTATTCTAAAACTCCTCCTATCAAGTTGAGGGGCAATCCTGACTTTGCCTGAAGATGTGGATCTCTCCTCCTTTCTCAAAATTTTCTCCTCTCTTGGCTTCTTGTATCCGATTCTATTCTTCATCTATCTCTTTGGCCACTCCTTTTTCAAGTCTCCCTTGTGAGCTTGTCTTCCTAGGCTGCCTATAAATGCAGTGTACCCTAGTTCTCAGTCTGCTCTTTTCTCATTAATACCTTCTCTTGCATATGATTTTCTCCACTCCCAGAGTGGAGTTATTATCTATATACTAGCCCTTTCCAGGAGTGTCATTAGTTTGTAACTCTCTTCTGAACCTCCACATGCTCACTGGACCTCATCTTTTGCATGTTCTGCAGAAACATCAATCACAACACTTTGGATATAGAAGTCATCTTCATCCTTAAACATACTACTTACTGCTGTCCTTTTTCTCTCAGTTAATGGCACTAATCAAGCAAACCCGGAGCCTGAGGGTCATCCTTACTTTCTTACTCTTCCTGAATCTTATTGGTCACCATTTCTCACCTTGTAAATTGAACTTTCATGTGTTCCCTACTCTCCACTGCTACTGTCCCAACTTTAATCGGGTAGAATAACTGCTAGATTACTACCACAGCTTTTCAATACTCTTCCTTTTTCTGCTATTGCCTCCTTTTAGTCCATTTCTCATATTGCCAATTTCGTGATCATTCACAATTCAAATCTCATCATACTTACTTGCTTAAAGTCGCTCACGAATTCCACACAGCTGAAGAATAAAATCCAGACTTGTAAAGCATTTCTAACAAGTGTCCTCATCTCAGTCTTGAGCTCTTTCTCCTTCTGTTCCACCTGCGATCACCCCGTGTGAATGGCTGTGGAGTTCTGTGAATATGTCATGCTCTGCTACACTACTGTGCTTTGCATTTGCTGCTCCCTACGTTTGGAGCACCTTTCCGCCACTTGTGCCCCCGCATAGCTCCTGCGTCTCCTGTATGTTTAGCTCAGGCCTCATTTCCTCTAGCAGGCCCTCTTGGAACATCCCCACCCTTGCCCCCAATCTGTGTTAATTGCTCCTCTTCTGGCCTTTAACTGTAGCTTGTGTTTAACCTGTATATTGGTACTAATCAAATTATATTTTAATTGTCTACTTGGTAGGACATTGTTTTGAAATATTAACTCGGATTTTCCTTCAATGATCACCTTCAGTGTATTTTGTATACCTGTAGGGAAAGTGAAATGGACAAATGGTCAGGGTCCCTCAGATGTTCAGAATCTTGCTGAGCATTTGATGTAAATATGCACCTGCGCCCAAGTGTTCCTTGAATATTGTTTAATGTAATTGCGCATGTGCACCCAGGTGTTCTTTGGTTGTCTGACTCCACCCAGGTGTTCCTGGGTTATTGATCTTAAGTATAAAAGATGAAGGGCTCTGATCCACTGGGTCCCCTGCCCTCGGGACACCTCCTGGGGGGCCACGGGGAGGCTGCTACTGCTGCTGAGGAAGCTGAGGACTGAGCTCGTTTGTCTGCCAATGGCTCCTGGGATCTTTCCCAATTACCTAGCTTGTGGACCTGTATGTGAGGGGTCTGGCAACCCAGCTGGCATGTGAGGGGTCTGGTGACCCAGTCTGTGCAACAGGTTTGAAGGGTATGTGGGCCCTAACCTGATGATACCCTTTGCTTTTTTTCTATGTAGTCAGCAGAATTGCTTTAAGGGAGAGATAATACATTAAAATAGAGAATATGATTTTTAGTTCAACTTGCATGAGATTTAGAATTAATAAACAACAAGAAACTCTAGCCCTAAAGGACTCAGAACATTAAGAATAGATTTGAAAGAAAAGATGGGTGGCCAGTCTCCTCAAACTAAAGATTCTTTGGACTGGATGAAGAGGTGGGGAGTGAGAAGTTGGAAGAGAAATAAGAGAACTGAGAGGTGGAACATCCCTGAAAAATGTTCAAAGACCTTGTGGCCTCTTATGTAGAGGAGTCTTTTTCAAGTGTAATAGGAAGCTGAGGAGAGAAGAGTTAGCATCTTCTAAGGGTGACACAGGTGTCCTGTTTCACATCTACACCTCAATGCCAGGGAGAAAAAAATGGCCACATAGTAACTTCATTTTTTAAAATTAATTCAAAGGTGGGGGATATTACTTCAGGGGTGAGAGTAGAGGCCAATTCCTGCTAAAACCAGTTGAATCTGGTTCAGTTTCAGGAACCTTAGAATGAGCAGGAAACGTGTAGTCCTTCTGGGGTCTTGACTTTTTTAATATTTAATTGATTTTTATCAACTTATTTGGGGGCAGGCGAGTATAGTCTAAAAAAATCTAACATTTCAAATAAGATACTTGAGCTTCTTTGAAATGGAACAAATTTCCAATGTTCATTTCAATGTTTATTAGACACATTACGGAATATTAAGTTTATCAACTGTGTTGATTTATTAATATTAACTTACACATTTTCCTCCATCACAATTGTTTGAATTCATTGAGGGTCAAGATTCTACTACATGTATTTTCATTTGTAGCAAGAAATTAGCATGTAGAAGTTCCTCTGTAAATGTTTATTGACAATATAACTGGAAGTCCCTTAATTTATTATTGTTTTTCCTGATTTTTGACTTCTTGTATGTTACCTACTTTGTCTACCAAGTAGGTGACCCTCCTGTCACTGAGTTCAGTTCAGGAAGCTAATTTGACCCATGTGGACCCACGTGGACTTTCCTGGGACCTTCTCGCTTGGCTTATTTTCAGTGCAGAGTCCTGGAAATGACCCAAAGAGGCATATTTGGAAGAAAATCTGTAGAATTAGAGCTGTTTGGTGCAAGTAGAACCCTAGGAGATCTCAAAGTTAGTCGTGGGTCTGCTGTGATATGAACAGATTGGTAGCTGGGTGCTTCGCCATGCCCTGAGGCCCCGGTCAAGGAGAGCCTGCATCGCATGCTACTCATTCTGCATCAAGCACTGGGCATTCAGTGATGCCCACACCACTCACACATCCCATCCACATGTTGTCCCTGTTGACTGCTCCTTTCCCAGGCAGCTACTCTTGATCCTATAACCAAGGCCTTTGTAACTCTGGAACACAGGTCATATAAAAAGTTACCTACTTTAAAATATTACCTGTATTGGAATTTACCCCTAAGCCTAAGCCCAAATTCATGTGCTGAATAACCTCTAAATAAAAATATATTCACTCTCTGAGTTCAAGTTCAGTGCTGTACCTAAGGCTGCTGAAGAGGAAGATAACAAGAAATAAAAATAGGTATCCTAAGATCAAAAATAATATAAATTGAAAGGAGATTAAAAAAAATCATCAGACTAGGGCAGAGAAATTCAGGAATATAGTCTCTTAAATATTTATTGTAATCTTCAAAAAATAAAACAAGATAAACTGAAAGAACAGAAACCACTTCCTATACAGAAGTCACATACAGACTGAATACCTAATAGAGCACATACCATTTTTACACAATTAATTTCAATAAATATAATAAAAACTTCACAATGTGAATACACTTCATAGCTTTAAACCCAGACAAGAGCTCAGGTGGACACACAAAGAGTCACAATATTTGCTATGCAGCAGTAGTTTTCAACTAAATGTCACAATCACTATATGAAAGCGTTAAGCTGTTTTCAATATTTTCTCAAGAAGAGTTCCACAGTGCAGTCACTGAGAAGGAGCCAAAAGTGCCTGGTTACAAACGAAGGTCTTTATCTGTGTATTTCCCAGCGCCCACTATGGGAAACAGAGCTACAGGAAAATCTCTGGGTACACATCTGCCTGGGTGACATTAGATTAGACAATGTCTTGTGGTTTGGTGCACTGGCAAATGTCTAAATCAACTGCTCTAATGTGGTTTTAAAGCAATTTGTGTTTTGCGGCTTAGTGTGGGACTGCTCAGCACAGAGGAATATGATGATACAGCAGTTTGTCTTCCTTATGGAGACCAAAGTGTGGGGAGCTGAGCTGGGGTGAATTGAAGGTTTTCAGAGGACCAGTTTGGCCGTCTTGAGAAAAACAGTGATCTACAGCTGCCAGCTCTGTTACCCCTCCATTTCCAGGAGCGTACTGTGGCCATTCCCACTTATTTGCCTGGCACAATCTCCTCACTACCTAATTCTTTCTGGGATCATATCTGATCTCTTCAATGGAGCCGTCTTCGACTCTTCCAGTTCTTACAGATCCCCCATTTTTTGTGCTCTGATAACCTGACGCAACCTAGCATTTCGATTATATCTGACATTTTGTCCTTGTTCTCATTAGGAAGAGGAGCCATACCTCTTTCATGTTTGATTCCCACAGTAGCGAACACATCATATTTAATAACTATGTGACAACTAACTAAACATTTAACCTCACCTTTAAATTATATTCTAATGTTGGCTACCTGCTTCAATTTTCACTTTTTAAAAATTTTGGCACAAAGTCATCACTAATCTCCCAATTTTACCCACCTTCACTTGACCTCTTCAGTGGGTTTTGAGAGCTGAGTACAAATTTTAGTCTGTCACAGTTAAATTCAGGCTACACATTGCCCACATGGTCCAAAGCCATTTAATTTGATTGGCACTTCCTCACATGTCAATTTCTGGCTAAGTGCCACAGAGAGAACTGAAGGCTTTGTGTGATGTAAAGAGGGTCATGGTCATCTAGAACCAAATGCCCTTCATCAGTTTTAGTGAATAAATCATAACTTGGTTTTCTTCCTAAGGGTGTCATGGCATACCCTGTTGACTAAATGAAAAGGCAAAGTAAAATGAGGCCTTACCTTGAAAATTGAAATGGCAAATAGGAGTTTAAGGTGGTTGACCTACTTTAAACTTCATATACGTAAATTTTATAGCTTTTGGTCATCCAGCAACTAGGCCTAATTTCTTGACTTTGCATCTTGGTGAAGTTCCTGGCCACCAATTGTGGGATTAACCAAGGGGGACTGAGGATGGATATATGAGTTTATGATGGCATTCCAAAGTGATTTAAGGATTCTGAATTTTGTTTCTCCTAGGTCATCAGTGTGGACAATTGAGAATTGAAAGTGAATATAACATTAGATAAAACCTAAGAAGACGTTGATATTTTAGGGTTCCCAGGGTTGACAGTGTTACAAGGTTGAGTAACAATAAAATATACATACAAATACAAGAGTGAAAATTCTTAGTAGACAGAACACCTGATCAACTTTTCTGAGGAAAAAAAGTAACTTTTTCTTATGTGCATATTTTTTCCATAGGTATCTAAATTAGTTGCTTGCAAGTAAAATGTACACTCTTACAAGAGGCTTAAGGAGAATTCCCAATTGTAGAAGAGAATGCTTTCTTCTACAGTCATTTTGTCTTGAAAATAAAATCCACAATTCTAAAAGGTAAAATTGACATGGACTTGCAGATACTAAACATTTGGTCTTATAAGAAAAAAGTACTTTAAAGTAGGCACAGAGGAGTTTCACATGACACCAATAAGATATTTACTGTATAAATTGCACCACTAGACAAAAACAGCTATAAGAAATCATTTGAATAAGTCACATAGCCATCAAAGCATCTCACACATTCGTTATAATTCACTCTTTCACACTAGTTTATATACACTGAGTAAGTCATTAAATATTGCACTTATTGGCCCATGAACCCTCAATTCTGAGGTGTTGAAAAATAGAAAACAAATCTATTTTTATAACATATTTCATGCAACATTTAAGATATTTCAGTTCTACAAACACCATTATATAGTTGTACATTTGGACAGTCCAACGGTATCACATCACATCTGACATTAACAATATATTAACAGGAATTACAGGACAGTTTTCGTTCAGCACATATCCTAGTGAGAATGAGACAATGCATGGAAAACCATCATATTGATACAGCAAACAATCCCCAGACTTCACTTTACAAGAAGGAGTACGGAACCACCAGACAGATGTAGGTCATGCTTACGTCCCTGAAAGGCCAGGTTTCTGTGTGGCTCATGTACCATTTCTATCTATAAGAACAGCATTCATGAACCTAAGCAATTCCTAGCCCCAAACAACACGAATACGAAAGTATTTCTATTAAGAAATAAAGCCACAGCCAACTCTCAGTTGCCCACGATGAAGGAAAGTACGAACACAGGTGAAAGAAATACTGGACAGGTAACCCCCAACCTCATTTCAGCAATTGATGCCTGGTTGAAACTCCACCAATAATAGTTGCTGATGGGAGGTAAATGGTGAAACTTGAGTCTGATTTCTTTATTCTTTGTCCTGTCATTTTGTGAGGATAGTGCTTTAAAAAACTGAAATGATAAAAAATCAGGAAGTAGAAAAGAACTGTAAATTGAGAATTCCATTTGTCTGCTAGCTAGCGGGTCTGATTCTAATACTCGAGCTCTGAGTGAGGTTTTGAAATAATTCATTTCTGTTATCTAGAATGTTTGCAAAATGTATTTTCTCTCTACCCTCTCTGTTTAACAGGGAATTAATTATGTGCACAGACCCATAGACTAATCGAATCAAATCAATGTGAAGAGTCTATTTCACGAACCTTTTAAAACAAGATGTGAGTTACAACTGGAACAGAACAAAAGCTCCTTTTCCTTAGCACTGAGAAAGCACCATAGATGGAATTTTCCCTTCACTGAAAGAAGGTATCAGTGTTTGTGATTTAGTGTGTGTTGGGAGGGGCAGCACTATGTGTATGGCCCAAGAGTAAATATTTCAATTTACCAAAGGGAAATATTATTTGACTAGAGTGTCAAGCATTTCTATAAAGGCTTTTAAGAAAAAATACATTTATTTATGAAATATCTATATCAATAGGTAGATACATTTTAGATAAATACCTCCCCTCATCTGTTTTTGCCTCCTTAGGAAATACTGTATTTCTAGAACCTAGAGCCCTTTTGGTGTAGTGTAGGGGTAAAGACACTTTTTTCCTTTACCCAATTTGTCCCAACTAATTTCAGGCTATAAAACATATTTATATCTTAAAACTGACTTTGGACAAAAATTCACTTAAAATATGAAGAACTCTAAAAAGCTGACCTTATTACTAAAAGGTTGAGCACATGAGAGGGACTTCCCTATTTTTCTGGCAAGCTACTAAAGCGCAGGTAGTATTCACAAACAGGCAGAGCTAAGTAGAAGTGCAGAGAATTTCATTTTCCAGGGAGTTATTAGAAAGGCCACATGGATCTAGATGCTCATGTGGCATCCTGACACAGCACACTGAGTGAGTATACACACAAAGGAACGGAGTTCCCAGTACCTGTTACAAACTGTAATTCAGAAAGAAAGGGTAGACAGGCCAGCTCCCAAGTATGTCACATCAAAAATATCTAATTGATACTGCCATTTGCAACAACATGGATGGACCTTGAGAGAATAATATTAAGTGAAACGAGTCAGGCAGAGAAAAAGAAATACCACATGTTCTCACTTATTGGTGGGAGCTAAAAATAAATTAATTAATTCACTCACATACACACACAAAAAGAAATCCGGTGGGGGGGAGAAGAAGATATAACAACTACAATCTTTTGAAGTTGTTACAACAAGCAAACGGAAAGGACATTCTGGGGGGGGAGGGGGGAGAGGGAGGAGGGAGGGAGGTTTCGGTGATGGGCCATAATAACCAACTACATTGTATATTGACAAAATAAAAATTAAAAAAAAAATCTAATTGAGTATTTCAATAGTACTACAAAAATTATTAACAAATAGAGTAACTTTTTGGTCTAGAAGGGTTTTAAGTCATGTCTTTAAAATAAGGCTTATATCACAGTTTTGCACATGCAGGTGTTCTCTCAGCTTGGTAGAGTTTGGATAGGTTTTTGATATAGTCCCACAAATGCCACACAGTTAACTAAAAGAACACATAGTACACCCCCAGCCATGCACTAAGATACATGTTGGATAAAGCATGTCACAGTGAACCACTGGTATGCACTGCTGCACTCCAAAATTAATGTTGTTTTATGGAAGTTCAGTTAATAGAGGAATTTTACTTATTTACTTTTAGTAGTATTTTACTTTTAAAAAGGGAGAACATTGTATACCTGAAAGTCTATTGTCAGCAGAGATGTAGTTAAAATTGGAACTTTGAATTGGTTTCTAAAAAATAACCAATGTAGTAAACCAAGGCCTATAATTAATCTGGGTTAGAGTTAAGTAAGTAACATGTATATTTGTTTATTGAGTGTTTTGATGTCTTGTGTAATTTGGGTTGTAGTTTTGCAGAACTTATATTTCACATTTATCATCATGATGCTGCAGCTTTCTGCCACAACTGAAGGCATTGCTATAGTTCTCTTTCTGTATAAAATCTTAGCACTCATTTACCAGGCAGCAAAGGGATACTGAACTTCAACTGACCCTCACGAGGAACTCTAAGAACCTCCTGTGCTCACAGTCATTGGAAGTTCATCAAGGCAAAAGAAGCTGTTCAGTCAATGTGGGCTGTAGCAAGGAACTGATTCGCCATCCTGAAGCAATTATCTTATGAGCTCATAGATGTGATGTAACGTTTAAACTTCCGTCTTAGGACATAAGACACTTCAGGCACCCTCTACATCCATCCACATCCCTAAAAGCTGAAATGCTGATTCACTCTGAGGATGATTATTTATATGAAATAGTTTCCAGTCCAATTATTCAATTGCATTAGGAAAAGAAAGGAATGTACCAACACCAAAGCTCTTGAATGCATCTGCTTGAAATAGTCAGGGTTTATTCCTAAAAGTATTTGCAGGGGTGAGGGTAGACAGGTGATGAGTGGCAGAGGAAGAGAAATTCATACTTGAAACACTAATTGCACCAAAGATAACAAGAGATGGTTGTCTAGGATTTACAAAATGACACAAATATAAACTTTTTCAGGTGTCTTGTTCTTTTAAATACAAATTTAGTTAGGCCATTGGTAAAAATGATCTATAGATATTTAGGCTGTTGGTAGATGGAAGTATTGTGTGTGTGTGTGTGTGTGTGTGTGTGTGTGTGTGTGTGTGTGTGTGTGTAGTGGCCAAAAGGTTGAAAAATCTTGGGACTTTAGTGTTAACATTTATAAGTAACACAGCTCAACGTCAACAGAAGCTCACTTAGTTAACCCTGGGCTAGTTCCTCTATTTGCTAAATTTGATTTAAAAACCAGGATCTCTTCATGAGATTAGGAATAATGAATATTCTTTTTCCACATGCTTTACAGAAAGAAAATAGGTGTTCTTTTTCTTGAGCTCTGTGACATCTTTCTCTGGAAACGTCTCACTGAATTATGGAATGGAATTCACAGCAGGTGGAAGTTTCAGAGCCTAGAATCAATTAAGAAAGCTCCACTTCCATCAGAGTTTGGAAAACAGAAAGTACCGAATGTTCCTTGGCAGAGATTCTTGGGCTACGGCTGCATCACTCGCCTCTGACTGCCATAAAATGGTTCAGCTTTTGGGATGTGTTTGGCTTAGGTCTTCTGGTCTAAGGGCCAGTTAATTTTCATAGCAATCAGTTCTTTAGGGAAGGGGTTTTAAGAGAGCAAAACTTGGCTCTTTCCCTTTCCCTTTCTGCCCTTTCCCATTTTGCTTTCCATTTTACAATAATATACATATCAAGGTCTTCTGAGAAAGCCATCCAAGATATCCTATCTAGGTCTTACATCTATATATGTGTGGGACGGGGAGGATTTTCTGGCTGTATTGCTTCCTATTAGACTGTAAAAGTGAGTTTAATAGCTCTATCATGTAACTTGGCCACATTCTGGCCCAGGTTTATAGAAATATGACAATGACATGCAAACAGGCCACTGTTGCAAACAAATCTGTTTTTATGCCCCCTGCTCTTCTCTTCCTCTTCACTTTAATTTCTGAGATATTGAAGTTGGTTGTCCCATTAGAATTTAGCAAAACATTAATGTTTTCTTGTCTTCACTAAGCTAAAGCTTGCCTTGTAGGGTGCCAAAGTGGAAATTTGCTATCAATTAGTGGATCATAAACTAAGAAGGTAAGAAATAATGTGGACATGTTTAAAACATCCTAAATGCTTTCCTGTAATTTTCATCTTTTATCATACTAATAATTTATGTGACCTAGTTCCCTGACTTGTAAGCACTTATTCTCCAGAGATATCTTTATATGTATGCATGTTTCCCTATCAATACCCTTGCCCAACAAACTTTCACCCAATACTTTCATGGGAAGCTTCTCTATTTTTAAAAAACAGAGAAAGAAGTAAAACCTTTAACACAGTCATCCAAAAAAAAAAAAAGGAAAATCCACCAAATGGAGCTGTCCTTCCCAAACTGCCAAACAGTACCTGCTCCCTTCCTAAAATCCTTGCTGTAAATAATGCTGGAGAGTGATACAGACACCAAGGTTCCCTCCAGTCTGTGCTCATCACCATCGGAGGGATTCATTGTTTGCTTGTTATTCATATATGGCCTTCAGGAAGTCTGGAATAAAAAATCTGGATGTTCAGATGGTTTCTCCCCTCTCTCAAATTGCTATGGATCCTAAGTATTTCTGTAACTCTCAGCTACAAAGAATGCTTTCTGTGTAACTTAAGCATGTTTAGAGACTTACATAATGGAGATATGCTTAGAATTATGAACATCTGAATTGAAAAAGATTCAAGATGAAAATCGTCTTTTCCTCAACTTGGGACCCAATGAAATATTGTTTAAATGCTTCTAATTAGGTAAAATAAATTAGCTGAGTTTTGAGCAGAAGGCAATGGTTGAGGAAGCATATCTACATCCTATGGGAAGAGGAGCCTTAACAGGCTCAACATTATCTCTATTTCAAGAGTTGGTAATGGTTCCAGAAATGATGGTGGTGGTGGGGGTAGTGGGGTGGGTGTGTGTTATGAGGAACAAGTCATTAAGGAAATGCGGGCAGCTCAGACCTTAGAATTCTATAGCTACTCATACCCTTCTTTGTTAAATTGCTTGTGGAATAACTTGCATTCAGTAGATACCCCTCAATCGGTTCAATGCTGTTAAATATTCAGAGAGATGGATAGAATCAGTGGAAAGAGCAGTTTCGGAGTAGGGTATTTGCATATTTAAACATGTAAACTAAAATTATTGTTTAAATCTAGTTTCAGTAAGGTGAGTATTAATGACTTAGGAAACTTGCAAGTACCTTAAACACAATATTTCAATTTCTTTATAGTCAATGGTCTCCTTGGTTATGAATAGCAATGAAAAATAGACACATTTCCTAACAGTAAACTGACCAGCCCAATGACAGTGTCTCAAATCAGAATCTAATTTCCACATGATTTTCAGTTGAGAGTAGAGCAAATCAAGTCTCCTGCCATCTGCCCCACTCACATACACACACATCGGCAGTTCCTGGTCATGATCCCTGCGAGTGAGTAGAATTTGAATCCATGGCACAATAGTCAGTTGCAGTAAAATTATAGTCTGAGGTTCCAGCAGTAGCTTAACTGAAAAGAAATTTGAAATGAAAAGAGCCTAGAAGAGAAATAAATAACAAGTCACATGCAAGTACCAGATGTTTATAGATGAATAGTCCTTACAAATTTAAGATCACATATTTGCCACGTATTAACACAGGAAATCTCTCAAGAATTGAACGCATGGATAAGCCATTGACATCAAAGACTTCCTTCAAATAATTATTAGGCAGTATAAATAAAGGCTAATAGACCATTTATAAATGCTGTTTGTTGGCAACTGGGGCCCCCAGGAGCTGCCTATGTGCATAGGGACATTAACAACCACAGTTGGGTTGCGGCGGAGGAGGAGTTTCCTTGAGTCTTGTGTTCTGCTTTGCGGCAGTGATGGCTGGATCGGTCTCCAGACTCTCTGACATTTTGTCACAGATGATATCCACAAGGCGCTCAAATGTCTGCTTGACATTAATGTTATCCTTGGCACTTGTTTCAAAAAACTCAAATCCTGGAAGAAACACACAGAAATGCAGCTTGGTTATTTCATGTTTCTGGAATGAAATGGGACTTGATTATGGTTTTGAATGACGGTGAGTTGATGGCGGGACAGCAGTGAGTGGTGGGTTTGGTTTGGGTAGGAGATGAGAGGTGGGCAGGAGGTGCCATTTGAACCAATGCTACCGTCTTGCTACCCACTAACCAGAACAAAAGAGTTATAAAGAGGAATTGGTGATGCTCATATTCTACTTTTCTCTATCTATTCATTTATGCTACCAGCAAGGCTGAATACATAAATATATATTATTTTAAAGGAGTTAAGTGTGTGTGTATATATATATATATA
>NW_007726438.1:383244-422591 GCF_000696425.1 Galeopterus variegatus
AGTAGACAGGAAAGGGAAAATCCAAGATTGACTGCAGGTCTTGCAGCCAGAGTTACTAGTTGAATGATGGGCCTTAAGGGACTAACATAGGAGAGAGATATTGAGTTCATATTTTTAGATCTCAAAGAATTAGAATATTTTAAAAGACTAATTTAAGGAACTATATACAAGTAGTTTAATATTACGGGCATTTCAAAAGAGAAAAAGTTCATGGTAAATCCCATCATCAGAACTGATTTTTGTGTACTCATTTTTAATCGTATCTATTTATGTGTTTACAATTACATGCATTCTGTATATGGGCTTTTATTTCTTGCTTTTCACTGAACTTTAAATCATAAGCATTTTCCACATGGCTATATATATATATATATATATATATATATATATATATTCCTTTAAGAGTTAGTAATGGCAACATTATGAATCCTCAACACCAAGTCTATCTTTGACATCCTTTTCCACCACCACCCAGCCCCCCACCCTGGCCCACCCTGTAGCCTCTTGCAATCTTTTCTAGGCCTGACATTATTTGGCATTTTATTCTTTTCCCAATACCAGATTCTACCAAAATTATTAATTTTTATTTTTTTCATCAACTTGTGACTTAGAAGATTTCATGTGCATAATCTGCTGCAAAAAAGGCTACCAAACTCCAAGCTCTACCTTTTTATGCCCTGCGACTGCTCAGTGATGGGTCGGACAGTGGGCTTCTAGTAAATTTTCAGTATATAATAGGACACAAGGTGGCACTAGAGAGCCGTGAGATTGACCTTAAGCCTGCTTCAAACTGCTTTAGGAAATTTTTTGAATGGGTTAGTCTAACAGCCCTCCAGGGTGTTGAATACCACTGCACCTATCTATTGGGTGCTGATTTCTCCATATCATCTATTGTCTATCAGTAGAAATGTTTTTATCAACACCTGGGAAAGAACAGTTGATAAGTTTCAAACGAGCTGCCAGAATTGCAAGAAGGTACATGATGCAGTGACAGTTTCACACTTGGACTGATGTGTCACTGTACCTGGGCAGAAGCAGCCTTAGTATGCTGCTCTGTACACAGTTTTATCACTCTATTGTTTGCATTCACATTCCACTGGCTGAGCTTGCCAGTCAGTTGCCATGACAACCTCCCACTAGGCCAGCCAGAGATTGCTCTGGTCCATTCAGAGGACGTTGATTTAGGATGTGTTGGGCTGAACACAGAAAGGCTTTTCTAATCCATTCTGAATTTTACACTCTATAAATCCTTCTGGTTACATCTGGCCCTATCTCAGAGGAGCCACATGGATTCTGAATGATTAAGTCATGTGATTTCATCCCAGCTCCTGGGGCCAAAAGAAAAAAAAAAAAAAAAAAGGAATGAACTGATATTTTGCATCCATGTCAAAATCTCTCAGATAATCCAGAAATACTTATGTTCTTATATAGTATAGAAGGCTATAGCATTGAAGGGTAGAAAACAAAAAGCAATTCTCATGAGTTAAAATTTCCAATTTAGTTATGATGCTATTTGGTTGAATGACTACATCTGAGCTTGAATTTCACTAGCTACTCTATTGTTAAAGTTCAAGTGGATAATTGCAGGATTTGAGCTAAAAGAACCTCAGTAAAGCCAGGTTCTATAAAACAGAGGTGGATATTTCAAACCATCTTTGGTTTGTACTTCTCTCATTTTGTCTCTCTGGGCAATGCTTATGTGCTTCTCTTACAGTCTACATTTCTTTATCTACAGATAAGGGCATCTGGTGTTAACAGAACTCTCTCTTCTAATGTTTGTACTGTCTGTAGGGCTAGATCATTCACTTTCCAACAGTTTGATCCAGCTTTATGGGAAGGCAAGTATGGATCTAAGCAATATCCTTGTTGTTAAAATATTAGAGCTATTTGCATTCTCTGGAGATTTTTTCAAGTGCTAATGAGAGGGTGCTTTATGTTATGAGATACCAAGAACCCACTGAAGAAGTTGAGATCCCTGGACAAGACTTCGGAGAAAAAAATTCCAAATTTTGGTACAAAGATTTCACTTACAGGTTCAATTGTCTCATCTTTTCTGCTCATACTTATTTTCTTATTAGCGTGATTTGGGAAGGCAATGAACTTGAAGGTTATCATAAAAGATTTAGCATTGTGGAAAGATGGTATTCCACATCAGTTTTTGTCAAGTGTGACTCCTTTAATCTGGGCTGTGAAACATCCTACAGTGCTCGTATACAACTTGAGGTCAATAAAATGATCCTTGATGCCAAAAGCCAGAATGCTCTCAGATTCTCGACCTTAACCTGAAATCCCAGGAATACGTGGCTACTAAGGACACAGTGTCCCAGGACGGGCACACCATATTCTCATAGTACCCACTTACCCACATGGATGAGAAGGAGACATCATAATATGGTGATGAATCAGAAGTCAAAAGATGTGGGATTTAGGACCACTATCAACACTTACTAGACTTGAGACCAGGAGCAAGTCACTTATCTGCCTTTTATCATAAGGCTCACATGAAAAAAGTAGGTAAAAGTCCCAAGCAAACAGGAAAATCCTATAATAACAATAGCAATAGTAATAATAAATTAACATTTATAGAGTGATTACTACATAATAGGTACTATTCAAAGCACTTCATACGTTTTAACTCATTTTATTTGTGCCATTATTTTCTCCAATTTCCTGATGAGGAAATGGAGTCACAAAAAGGCTGAGTAATCTGCTCAAACATTTCCTTGCTCTGCTAGTAAATGGCAAAGCTGGAATGTAACTATTAACCTGTATACTCTCCTGCATTTCCAGATATCCTGCAGAAGTGAGCTACTACAGTCACGTGTTGCTTAACTGTGGGGATACAGTCTGAGAGATGTGTCATTAGGTAATTTCACAGTTGTGCAAACATCATGGTGTGCACTTACACAAACCTAGGTGGTATAGCCTATTGCTCCTAGGCTACACACCTGTACAGCATGTTACTGTGGGCAACTGTAACACAATGGTAAGCATTTGTGTATCTAAGCATAGAAAACGTATTGTCAAAATATAGTAGTATAATCCTGTGGGACCACTGTTGTATATGTGGTCTGTCATTGAAGACGCTTGACTGTATTTTGTTCCAGTTGAATTATAAGATTTATGTTAATTAATAACCACAATATATACCATAAACTTCCATCAATTTAAATAATGAGAAAGTAATTAATTGATTTAACCCTGTTAGTGAACAAAATGAAATAATCTTTCTTAATGATTCCAAGGGTATTCTGATATTTTGATTCATCAGGATGGCTATCCTGATAGCTGTATCAACATAGAATTACACAATTATAGATATAAAAGTTTCTAGAAGTTAGACTGCCTCTTACTGACCAAATATGCCATGACCTCCTATCATAAGGTTGTCATAAAGTAAGATATTCAGGATCAAAATAAAAAATATTAGTATTTTAGTATTTAGTTGTTCAGATTCAGGGCAAGTGCAATACACGATTCTCTGTCCAGGTGATTCAGCATCTTCATTCAGTCACTTGTGTGTAAGGCCACTCATGCCCCACAGCTATGTGTGCCCATGGGTGTTTAAAGCTCATGGCCTAAATCATGACTACAAATTCAACCACTATAGC
The DNA here is from genome assembly GCF_000696425.1 of Galeopterus variegatus. Taxonomy (NCBI): domain Eukaryota; kingdom Metazoa; phylum Chordata; class Mammalia; order Dermoptera; family Cynocephalidae; genus Galeopterus; species Galeopterus variegatus. The sequence continues at coordinate 386,856 of NW_007726438.1, forward strand.
TTTGATTTTTCTACTAACTCACTGGATGTTATGGCCATTACCTCCCAGTATCTCAGTATTTTAACTTCAACTATAGCAACATGAACTTGTTCTTAGAAATCTTTAACCTCCCACCATACACACCTACATCTGTGGAAGGCCGACCCTTCAGTCAATGAAGCTTCAGAAACAGAGTCTTTCTTATAAAACTTTGAAGATTGCTTCTAATTTCCTGGGTAGAAAAGCGTGGTGCAGCAAGATTAGATAGGTGGCTCAAGGTCACACAGCAAGACCACTGTGAAGTCTGACAGAGATCTCCTGATAAACAGGTTACTGATTTAGCTTCCAGCCTCAAACATCTGTCCCTCAGACTACACCGTCATCTTTCAATAATTTCAGCACACAGATGTCTTCATCAGTGAATCAGTGAACATTTTTAATTAGCCATAGGGACTCTGATCATCCTTTCTCATTCTTCCCCTATCAGGGAACCTTTAAAAACCTTTCTGATTTTTCTCTGGCAGAGGCAGCACTGTTCTCGAGGTGGGTAAGCCTTGTTCAGCACATTTCTGTTTTAGGCTCTCTCATGCCTGATCCTGAAAGGATCACTCCTGCCCTTTCCAAAAGACATTACAGTCATGGCTGGACACTAATTGCTTCAGGTTCACTTGGTATTAAGAAGGAGACAGAAGCTTGGAAAGATTTTGTCAGGAAAAATGTGTTAGCTGTGCTGAGGAAAGAAGGGAAGAAGTACAAAGCCAGCCTGTGTCCTCTTCATGAGGTGAATATCACTGCAGGAGGCAACAGAGAGAGGTGGTGCAAACCAGATTTTGCTCTAGTGCCCAAGGGAGGTGATCCTACAGCATGACTTCACAGGATTGGAGGTCCACCTGCATTAGAATCACCTGAAGTGCTTAGAAGCTTCTAAACTCCACCCCAGACATACTGAACTAGAATCAAAGGGGAGGGTTGGGTCCTCAGAAAATGCATTTATTTTTAACAGGCTGCATAGGAGGTTTTTTAAGCACATGAAGGGTTAAGATTCACTCTCCTCTGTACACTCATATTCATAGCAGCATTATTCACAATAACCAAAAGGTAGAAACTACCCAAGTGCCTATTCACCTATGTATGGATAAACGAGATGTGGTATATACATACAGTGGAATATTATTCTACCTTAAAAGGAAGGAATGTTTGACACATGCTATAACATGATTGAGCCTTGACGATGTTATGCTAAGTGAAATAAGCCAGTCACAAAAAGACAAATACTGTTTGTTTCTACTTATAGGACGGACCTAGAGTACTTAAATTCACTGTATTAGTCTGTTTCTGTTGCTTATAACTGAATATCTGAAAAGAAAACAAAACTTATTTCTTGCACTTTCAGAGGCTGGGAAGTCCAAAGTCCAGGGAACACATCTGGTGAGGACCTTGGTGGTGGTGGCTCTACAGTGATGCACGGTGTGTCATGGTGAGAATGGCTGAGCAAGAGAGAGCTAATTCCTCATTTCCTCTCCTTTAAAAGCCATCGGAACCGTGTCCTTTACCCCATGAATAGATCAATCCATTCACAAGGGCATAGTCCTCACAATCTAATCATTTTTTCAAGGCCCCACCTTTCAATTACCATAGTAAGATTTCCTACCCTCTTAACACTGTCACAGTGAGGATTAAGTTTCTAATACATGAAACTTTGTGGGACACATTCAACCGATATCATTCACAGAGTTGGAAAGTAGAATGGTCATTGTCAGAGGCTGAAAATAGGGGGGGAAATGGGGAGTTAATGGGTATAGAGTTTCAGTTTTGCAAGATAAAAAGAGTTCTGGAGTTTGGTTGCACTACAATGTGAATGTACTTCTTACTGAAATGTACACTTAAAAATGTTTTAAAAGGTAGGTTTTATGTCGTGTATATTCTACCACAATTAAAAAAAAATTCACTGCAATCATACACTGTTGTAGGGATTTTAAAATGATTCAGCCTCTTTGGAAAACAGTCTGGCAGTCTCTCAAATGGTTAAACATAGAGTTTCCACATGATCCAGCATATTCATTCCTAGATACATACCCAAGGGAAATGAACACAAAACCTTGTACACAAATGTTTATAGCAGCACAGTAGTTATAGGAGCACATTAGTCATAACAGCCAAAAAGTAGAAACAGCCCCAAATGCCCATCAACTGATGAATAGATAAATAAAATGTGGTATGTCAACATAATCAGATATTTATTCAGCCACAAAAAGTAATGAAGTACTGACACATACTACAACATGGATGAACCTTGAAAACAGTACAAGTGAAAGAAACCAGGCTTAAAGGGCCAAATTTGAGGTGCTGTGGTTTGAATGTCCCCCCAAGCTCATGTAGAAGTTTGACCCCCGTGTAAGTGTAGGGAGGGTGGGAAATCTGACTGTGGTGTTTGAAAGGTGAGGCCTTTAAGAAGTGATTAGATCATGAGGACTGTGCCCCCATGAATGGATTAATCCGTTCATGAATGGTTTAACGGGTTGTCAGGGAATAGACTTGTAACTTTATAATGAGAGGAAGAGCCATGTAAAAATGCTCCTGTCATTCTCACCATGTGATACCCTGTGTCACCTTGGGACTGCGCAGAAAGTTCCCACCATTCGGAAGACCCTCGCCAGACGTACCCCCTGGACTTTGGACTTGCCAACCTCAAAAACTGTAAGAAATGATTTTCTATTTCGTTATACATTACCCACTTTCAGATATTCTGTTGTCAGCAACAGAAAACAAACTAATACAGGAGGGTACTTCAAAAAGATCATAGAAAGATGCACATTATCTTTTAATTTCATTTTTCCATGATCTTTTTGAAGTATCCTTGTACTTTATGATTACATATATTTGAAATGTCCAGAATAGGTAAATCTATAGCGACAGAAAGTAGATTAGTGGTGACCTGGGGATGGGGTAGGGAGTGCGGGGCAAAGGGGAGGGAATGCTAATAGGCATGGGGCTTCTTTCTGTGGTGATGAAAATATTCCAAAATTGATTGTGCCAAAGGTTGCACAGCTCTGTGAACATAATAAAAACCACTGAATCGAACACTTTAAGTGGGTGAATTGTAGTGTATGAATTATATTTCAATAAACCTGTTATACATATTTTTAAAGAGAATTACTTTCCTAAATGAATGGGAATGTATATTGCCCTTGGAGATCTCTCCAGAAGGAAACCATAGCCTCTTGGGGAAACCATTTCGGTGTCTGACAGAATTCTTGAGCAGACAATGTCTCCCCATGCCTAATGCAAACCCTTCATACAGGTGTTTAAATCCAATCCTTTTTGCTCTGACCTCAGCGGAGATGAGAGAGCAGCTTCTTCTCTGGGAGGACATTCTGATGCATCCCGGAGTATCAGAAGAACTTGAGTTTGAACCCCACACTGCTGGGCTTGCTGGCACTTTTCTCTCTATATTTCTGCACATTGCTCCCTGAAGGTCCTTAGAGTAAGAAGCCTCAGAGAAGTCTGGCACCTTTTCAGACTGATACCCACAGGGCAGCAAGCAGGACCAAAACTGTGCTGTTCACCAAGGTGGCAGGCTCCAGGCTGTCACTCTGGCACTTGAAGGGTACTGAAATGTCACAGCACCCCACAAAGACTCCGTTCCACTTGTGCTTGCACTGTGTTTATGGCAATGATCACAATTCCACTATTAAGTATTTTACTACCCCTTTCTCAGCTTTTTTCTCCACTGTATTAAAACAGTCTTATAGGCAACCCCTAATTCATTCTCACATGTCCATAGCTATACCATGTTGTGCAATGCTTTTTGTTTTCGTAAGACGTTTTGTGGGACTGTTGCTCTTTTTTTTTTACCCCAGGAAACTCCTAAACATTATTTGGGGTACTCTGTTCTTTTAAACCTCACTTTGAAAGAAAAATCACAGCTATTTTTTTCTTTAGAGAGAAAGCGGCTACTAAAACCATAGTGCAATAAATCATTTTTGTCTCTAATTGTTAAAAATCTATGTTCTGTTCTTAAGTTTCTATTGCCAAACTCCCAAACGAGATCTTCTATTTCCAGATTCTAATTGCAATTTCAGTGTCTTGTTTTCCATTTCCTGTGGAATTGGATGAACCAGAGCTACAAGGAAATGTCATTTGGCTGCTGGGCGGGTGACATTTGGGCCAGAAGTAGGGATTGCTGAGCAGCAGGACAAACTGCCATATGAGTTTGTCCCATGCTGGGGCCCAGCCTGGAAACACACTTTAGGAGGAGGAGTGGGTGAGTCCTTTGACCCGCTTGCCTGAAGAAGGGGCAGGGAAAGACCAAAGCTGGACAGCAGCAAGAACAGGAGATCAGCCAAAGGCTCGCATTGCTAAAAAACTGGTCAAGCATTTCAGTCCCTGAGTCCTTGTCTTTAGCCAGGTATGACCACATGGTAGTTTTCTCCTGCTTCTGTCAGAATTCTGAAACTATGCAAGGGTCATTCTATGGCTGTGACAAATGCTGGTCCATGTAGAAATGTTCCCTCTCTGTCCTTCCCCTGCCAGACATGAGCTCAACCGTCTTCATTCCTTCGAGAAGCTCAGATTCTGTTTTACAGAGGAAATGGGCTGTATGAGCTTGCTGGTGTAAAGGTTGCACCTGCTGTGATTCATCATTCTCAGCAGAATAAAATCCAAGCTCCACAGCCTGTCATTCCTTCCCACCTTTATTGCCTTCTCCTAACCCATCCTCTCCCAGACCCTCACCCATACCCCCAAACCCTCCACTTCAGCCAAGCTGGTCCCCTCCCCATCTGGTGAATGGACTTAACACAAGGCTCACTGCAGCTTTGCCCTTAAGGAGTCTCCACGTGAAGCCTTCTCTCTCATGCCCTCCCCTTCCCAGTCCAATTTAACCTTCAATACAGAGGGTGCTATATGTTCCATCTGGCCCCAGGCTGTTGAAAATTTAATCTTGAGCCAACCTTTAAAAACTCAGGATTTTTTTTTACATACAAATTCAGATTTCTGGCTTATCTTTAAACATGGGAATACTCGGTGGGTGTGCAAGGACACTGTGGCTGGTGTATTTCAGAGGGGGGCATTTCCTCTCCAGCTGACCACAGTCCCTATCACTGCTGATTGTCTCTGTGACATGAAATCCAAGTTCAGCTCTCTTTGCACTCAACACTTGTGATTCTCGGAACCCACATCTCTATTAATGGTGGGAAAATTCAAGCTACACAGGGAAGGGCTTTTGTTTCAAGGGGAAAGAGAAAGCATTTTTAAAATTTTACTTTCTTTTTTTTAAATTTTTACTTTTTATTATTAGCATATTCATTATTACAAATCATAATTTTTCTTTATGCCCTTTACTTGACCTATCATTCCCCCAACCCGCTCCCTCCCTACCCTCCATCTCTAGTATCCTTAGGTTTCTTCTCTCTTTCTGAAAGTTCAACATAGTGTTGTGGTCTTTTCTTTCTTTGTTTCCTTGTTTCTTTCTGTTTTTCTATTTTTCCTTCTTTCTTAGCACCCAGTTATGAGTCAGGACATGCAGTATCTCTCTTTCCTTGTTTGGCTTATTTTACTTGATGTAATTTTCTCCAGACTCATCCATGTTGCAGCAAATGGCAAAATTTCATTCTTTTTTATGGCTGAGTAGTATTCCATTGTGTAGATATACCACATTTTCCTAATCCAGTCATCTGTTGATGGACACTTAGGTTGGCTGCATATTTTGGCTATTATTGTAATTAAACTGTGATGAACATGGGAGTGCAGGTATCCTTTTGACATGATGATTTCCATTCCTTTGTATATATACCCAGTAGTGGGGTTGCTGGATCATATGGTAGTTCTGTCTGTCATTTGAGGAGTTGTTTGAGAAACCTCCATACTGTTTTCCATAATGGCTGTATTAATTTACAGTCCTACCAACAGTGTAGAAGAGTTCCCCTTTCCATGTATCCTCCCCAGCATTTGTTATTCTCTGTCTCTTTAATAATGGCCAGTCTAACTGGGGTGAGATAATATCTCAATGTAGTTTTGATTTGCATTTCTCTGATGATTAGTGATGCTGAGCATTTTTTCATGTACCCGTTGGCCATTTGTTGGTCTTCCTTTGAAAAAAATGTCTATTCATCTCCTTTGCCCATTTTTTAATTGGATTATTTGGGTTCATTTTTTTTTTTTTACTGTATAGCTTTTTGAATTCTTTCTATATTCTAGATTTTAATCCCTTTTTGGATGTATAGTTTGCAAATATTTTCTCACATTCTGTAGGTTGTCTTTCCACTCTGTCAATTGTTTCTTATGCTGTGCAGAAGCTTCTTAGTTTGATATAATCCCACTTGTTTATATTTTCTTTAGTTGTTTGTGCTTTGGGGGTCTTATTTGTAAAATCTTTGCACAGTCCTATTTCCCCTATGCTTTTCTTTAGTAATTTTGTGGTTTCAGGTCTTATATTTAAGTATTTAATTGATTTTGAGTTAATTTTGGTATAAGGTGAGAGGTATAGGTCCAGTTTCATTCTTCTGCATATGGATGTCCAATTTTCCCATCACCACTTATTGAAGAGGCGGTCTTTTCCCCAGTGAATGTTCTTGTTGCCTCTGTCAAAGATCAGTTGGCTGTAAGAATGTGGGTTGATTCCTGGGTTTTCTATTCTTTTCCATTGTTCTGAGTGTCTGTTTTTATGCCAGTACCATGCTGTTTTGGTTATAATAGCTTTGTCGTATAATTTGAAGTCAAGTAGTGTTATGCCTCCAGCTTTATTTATTTTTTTTGCTCAGGATTGCTTTGGCTATTCAGGGTCTCTTGTTGTTCCATACAAATGTAAGGATTGCTTTTCCTATTTCTGTGAATAATGTCATTGGTATTTTGTTGGGAATTGCATTGAATTTGGGTAGAATGGACATTTTCATGATGTTAATCCTTCCCATCCAAGAGCATGGAATGTCTTTCCACCTTTTTGTGTCCTCTTTAATTTCTTTCAGTAGTGTTTTGTAGTTTTCATTGTTGAGATCTTTCACCTCCTTGGTCAAATTGATTCCTAGGTGTTTTTTTTGTTGTTGTTGTTGTTTGTTTTTTTGATTTTTTTGGTGCCTATTGTAAATGGGCTTGCTTTCTTGATTTCTTTTTCTGCTAGTTTGCTACTGGAGTATAAAAATGCTACAAATTTTGGGGTGTTGATTTTGTAGCCTGCAACATTACTGAAATTGTTAATCAGCTCTAAGAGTTTTGTCCTTAGGTTTTTCTGTATATAAGATCATGTTGTCTGCAAACAGGGATAGTTTGACTTCATCCATTCCTATCTGGATGCCCTTTATTTCCTTCTCTTGCCTGATTGCTCTGGCTAGTACTTCCAATACTATGTTAAATAGGAGTGGTAGTGTCTTGTTCTCGTTCTTAAGGGAAAAGCTTTCAGCTTTTCCACATTCAGGATGATATTGGCAATTGGTTTGCTGTAAATGGCTTTTACTGTGTTGAGATAATTTCCTTCTATACCTAATTTCCTGAGAGTCTTTATCATGAAGGGATGTTTAATTTTGTCAAATGCTTTTTTTGTATTGAGATATTCATATGGTTTTTGTCCTTGATTTTATTGATGTGGTGTATCACATTTATTGACTTGCGTATGTTGGACTATCCTTGCGTTCCTGGGATGAATCCCACTTGATCATGGTGTATAATTATCTTGATGTGTTGCTGTATTCTGATTGGTAATATATTGTCAAGGATTTTTACATCTATGTTCATCAAGGATATTGGCCTGTAATTTTCTTTTTTGGTTGTATCTTTATCTGGTTTGGATCAGGGTGATGCTGGCCTCATTTAATGAGTTTGGGAGAATGGCTTCTGTTTCAATTTTTTTGGAATAGTTTGAAGAGAATTGGTATTAATTCCTCTTTAAAGGTTTGACAGAATTCAGCTGTAAATCCATCTAGTCCTGGGCTTTTCTTTGTTGGAAGATTGCAGATTAGTGCTTCAATCTCATTGCTTCTTATTGGTCTGTTCAGGTTTCTATTTCTTCTTGGTTCAGTTGTGGTAGTTTGTATGTGTCCAGAAATTTATCTGTTTCATCCAGGTTTTCATATTTGTTGGCATAGAGTTGTTTATAATAATCTCTAATAATTCTTCATATTTCTTTGGTATTGGTTGTAATGTCTTCCTTTTCATATCTGATTTTTGTTCTTTGGGTCTGCTCTCTTCTTTTCTTTGCTTTTTTTTGTTAGCCTAGCTAATGGTTTGTTTATTTTATTTATCTTCTCCAAAAAACTACTTTTTGTTTCATTGTTCTTTTGTATCACTTTTTGTCTCTATTTCATTTAGTTCTGCTCTGATCTTAATTATTTCTTTCCATCTACTACTTTTAGGATTGGATTGTTGTTGTTTTTCTAGTTCTATGAGGCATAGTGTTAGGCCATTGATTCGGAGTCTTTCCCTTCTTTTGTTTATTGTTTGTTGCAATAAACTTTCCTTTTAGTACTGCTTTTGCAGTATCTCACAGGTTTTGGTATGATGTATTTTTATTTTTGTTGGTTCAAGAATTTTTTTTTTATTTCCTGCTTAATTTCTTCTTGGACCCATAGGTCATTCAGGAGTCTGCTGTTTAGTTTCCATGTACTTGTACAGTTTCCAGAGTTTTGCTTGTTATTGATTTCCAGTTTCAATCCATTGTGGTCCAAAAAGATACTTGGAATGATTCAATTTTTAAAAAATTTGCTGAGAGTTTATTTGTGACCTAACATGTGGTTTATCGTGGGGGATGTTTCATGTGCTGATGAGAAGAATGTGTATTCTCTAGGTGTTGGATGAAATGTTCTGTAGATGTCTGCCAGGTCCAATTGGTCTAAGGTATAGTTTAAATCCTGTGTTTCTTTGTTGATTTGTTGCCTGGAAGATCTGTCCAATGCTGAGAGAGGGGTGTTCAGGTCACCTGCAATTACTGTATTAGTGTCTATCTCTCTTTTTTGATCTAAAAGTGTTTGCTTTACATATCTGGGTGCTCCAGTGTTGGGTGCATACATATTTATGGTTGTTATGTCTTCTAACTGGATAGATCCCTTTATATATATAGTGGGTTTCTTTGTCTCTTTTTATGGTTTTTGGTTTAAAGTTTATTTTATCTGATATAAGAATAGCTACACCTACTCATTTTTGGTTTCCATTTGCATGGTATATCTTTTTCCATCCCTTCACTTTTAGTCCATGTAGGTCTTTATAGGTGATATGGGTCCCTTGAAGACAGCATATAGTTGGGTCTAGCTTTTTAATCCAATCAGTCAGTCTGTGTCTTTTGAATGGGGAGTTTAATCCATTCGCATTTAGGGTTGTTATTGACAAGTATTGCTTTATTCCTTTCATTATATTGCTTTTTGTTTGAATGTTTTAAATATCATTTGTCCCTTTCTTCTCCTTTTAATTTTCATCTTCAATGTTAGTTAGAGTTTTGAGGTGGCATGATTTAATTTCTTTCTCTTTCTCATTTGTATTTTGGTTTTAATGTTGAATTTTCCTCTTTCTTGTGAATGAATTTGTGATAGTGATTATTGTTTTTCAGATTCTGAATGCAGGACTCCTTTGAGAATTTCTTGCAGGGCTGTTCATGTGGTAGTGAACTCCCATAAGTTTTGTTTGTCTGAGAAATACACTATTTCTCCCTCATTTCTGAAGGATAACATTGCTGGGTATAGAATTCTTGGCTGCCAGTTTTTTTTTTCTTTTAGTATTTTGAATATATCATTCCGATTTCTTCTGGCCTGTAAAGTTGCAGTTGAGAAGTCTCTGTTAGTGTGATGGTGGCTCCTTTATAGTTAACTTGATGCTTTTCTGCTGCTGCTTTTAGAATTCTCTGTCTTTGAGCTTTGCCAGTTTGACTATAATGTGTCTTGGAGAGGATCTTTTTGAATTGAATCTCTTTGGGGATATTTGGGCTTCCTGGATCTGAAAATCTGCATCTCTCCCTATACCTGGGAAGTGTTCTGTTATTATTTATTTGCATAAGTTTTCCATGCCCTTTCCTTTCTTCTCTCCTTCTGGAATACCCATGATTTGGATGTTTGTGTGCTTGAGATTATCTGCTAGCTCTCTTAGATTTTCTTCATTTTTTTAAAGTTATTTTTTCCTTTTTTTTTTTTTGTCTCCCTGGGTTATTTAGAAAAAACATTTTTGTGGTCAGGAATTCTTCTTCTTTGCTCTAGCCTGGAGCTCAAGCTTTCTGTTCTGTTTTTTATTTCATTGCGTGAATCCTTCAGCTCTAGGAGTTCTGCTACATTCTTTTTTAAGGTATTAATCCCTTTGTAAATTTACTCCTTCATATCCTGGATATTTTTTCTTGTTTCATTGTGTTCTCTAATTGATTCTTCTTTTATCTCTTTGAGTTTTCTTAAGATCGGTGCTTGGAATTCCTTTTCAGACATTTCAAGGGTTTCATGCTCTGAGGAGTCTGGTATTTGAGAATTACCATATTCTTTTGGTGGTTTCATATGTTCTTGTTTATTTGTAGTTCTAGTATTTTTTCATTGATGTTTGGTTATCTGGTAGGACACTTGTTTCTTCTATTACTCTGGAGTGGAATATTTTTTTTTTCCTTTTTGTCTTTTTTCGTGACGGGATCGCAACCCTCGGTGTCGCGCCCGCACCGCGCTCAACCAGTGAGCGGACCGGTCTCTATATGGGATCCGAACCCTCGGCGGGAGCGCTGCCGCACTCCCAAGCGCCGCACTCTACCGAGTGCGCCACCGGGCCGGCCCTGGAGTGGAATATTAAGAGAAAGACTTCTTCCTTTATTTGTAGGCTCTGCTGGTGACTCTTCTTGTATCAATGCAATTGAGTGTGAAGTGGGCTGCCTTGGCTGCTGCTTGGGTGGTGAGTGAGTGGGCCTCTCTGGGGCTTGGGTGGCATGGGCTGGCAGCAGTGGTGGTGGCAGCACATGGGCTGGACTGGTGCATACCTGGGCTCCTGCTTGGGTGGTTGGCGGGCCTTTCTGGGATATACACTGTATATGATTATTATGGCCCGTCACCGACACCTCCCTCCCTCCTCCCTCTGGTGACTCTTCTTGTATCAATGCAATTGAGTGTGAAGTGGGCTGCCTTGGCTGCTGCTTGGGTGGTGAGTGAGTGGGCCTCTCTGGGGCTCGGGTGGCATGGGCTGGCAGCAGTGGTGGTGGCAGCACATGGGCTGGACTGGTGCATACCTGGGCTCCTGCTTGGGTGGTTGGTGGGCCTTTCTGAGGCTTGGGTGTGGGCTGGTGGTGTGCAGGTGGGTCCAGCACTCACCTGGGCTCCCACTCACTGCTGCTCTCAGCAGAACATGCTGCTTCATGCTGGGGGATCTGAGGTGGCACTGGCCATGACAGCAATGGCCACACGGGGTGGGAGGGCACACATGCTCACACCTGTAGTAGGGCATCCTCAGACAGTGCTGCAGGCAGCTTCCCCACTTCCTGAGTCAGACACTGGTGGGAGGAGGGCGCTGCTCCAGAGACTGGTGGTCACGGAGCCTGGCTCTCTGAACAGGCTCCTGCTCTAGCTGTGTACCCACCAGTCCAGTATTCCCTGAGTCCCCCTGGTGGGTGGCCCATCAGTGTGCCTGTGTGTCAGTGGGTCTATTTTTTTTTTTAACTGTCATGAAAACATTTTTCTATGTACTTAATCTGCACACAAATTGTGTTTGAATCTTACATCTGGCTGCTTTCCTCATTTGATTACTTACATCAGCACCCTGTCCTCCGTGGCTGTGTGAGTTTGAAGACTTCCAGATCTAGCTGTGTGCCCACTCAGCTGTGAGGTCTAGCCTGGACACTCTAGCCCACACTGAACATTACCTGCTCCCTACCATTTCTTTTCCTATCATATATTTGGAACTTAGTTGCTGTTTTGTATAACCGGTATAACACTTACATAACACAAAATTTATCACTTTAGCCACTTTGCAGTATACAATTCAGTAGCTTTTAGTGCATTCACAGGGTTATGTAGCCACCACCACTATTTAATTCCAGAACATCTTCATTAACCTAAAAAGAAACTTGGCCTGCATTAAGCAGTCACTCCCCATTCCCTGCCCCCCATATTAGGTGTATTTTGCTCCCTAATTAGATTGAACATCCGATAGGGGCTTCTCCATATCCCTTGAAATATTTAACACAGTACCCAGCACAAGCAGGTGTCCAGCAGATTTTGGCTAATTAAAGGATTGATTACTGTTAATTGGCTGGGAGCAGTGGGTGGGGTGGAAATGGAGAAATGGAAGGAAAGAGAATCACTTTTTTTTGTTGTTTATGGTTATGAAGTGACTAAACTTGTGAGCAATTCCGTCAGCCACATTATTTCTAGATGGAGTTTACCAAGCACAGAATTCCATCTAATATCATTTTGCTTTTGCCCTGTGGGAAATTTGATATAAAACAAATTAAAGCAGCAGCTCTATTCACCTGTGGAAAGACACATTTCTGAAAAAATTGAAAAAATGCAAGGTTGTTACACTTCAGTATCTCAGCTAACAGCTGTTAATGGGTTGAGAGATTGATGTTCTGTCAGACTGGTTTTAATAAATGGATAAGGATTCTTTATGATTGGCAGAGTTGTTGTTTATATGCAAATATGTGCTGAGTGATTTAAAAGAGTTTGTTCTCTTAAATCTGTTAAATACAGCATTCCCTTTTTAACTTCTTAGCATTTCAATAGGCTTCTAATGATAAAGCAAAAGATTTCTAGCCTAGCCTACTTATGAATTGGCTAAAATCAATACAAAAACTTCTGTAACTTTTATTTGTATAGGATTCTCAGTTTATTATAGCATTTGTATGCATTATGAATTAGCAGGTTATTTTTGCTGTGAGTGGTGCATATGAAATAGAGCAAATAGTGTAATACATTTCCAATTAGCAGGGCCCAAACTACTAATGAGAGTTCATTCTGATATCCAAGAATGTGGAATCTTAAATATAACTAACATTTATTGAGCACATATTATGTGCTGATATATGCTAGGCATTTTGCATTTGTTTCCTAAACTTGGGACCAGCACCATGAAGTAGGTACATTTACAATGCTCATTTTACAGTTGAGAAAAAAGATTGAGTCACACATTTGCTAAACCAGGACAAGAACGAAAGTCTGACTCTAAAACTCACACTTAACCTCTGCCCATCCCTAATGCCCACCTTCAAATATTCTGGCAGTGCCCCACTCAAACATCATAGAATAATAACTGCTGGCTTCATAAAAAAGTTTTGGGGGATTTTTATCCATGCTGAGTAATGTTTTTTTAACATTTACCTGTTCCTAAAATCAGGAAATTCTTTTCAAAGTCTAACTCTAGCTCTTTTCAATAGTAATACAGCCTAGCCCTCCTCTCCAGAGCAAATGCAGAAAGCTATGTGAGGCTTCACATAAATGATTTTCCTTCAGTGATAAATTCTGACAATTGTAATTAAATCAACTGTTTTCTTGACAGAGCTTGTATCTGGGAAAAAAAACCCATCTCTCTAGTAGCAGTTAGTTTATTCATTAAACTCTCAAGGCAGAGGATGAGATAATAATGAATTTTAAAGTCTTTAAATCTCTTTCTTAGAATGGCCACTTCCTTGACAAATAAAGCCAATTCAAGTGAATGCCAGTTTACTAAATTTAAAGGCAAAAGAGAGAGAGACAGACTAGGGTGTAGTATCTAGATTCAGTGGGGAAAACTATTATGATGGCTTTCATAGATATAAAATCATAGTTTAGTATGTACAAAGATGGGTGAGGTGCCTGTAGGAACCAAAGAGTATATCCTTGGAATCTGATGTTAAGACAAGGAAAAAGGTCACCTACTGAGAATAAAGTTACTAAGCAAGTGTGACAAAGTGCATAAGATTAGTCATCTGCAGAAGTAGCTCATTCCAAGGTAGGATTAACAAATGACTTTCTGGTGAGAATGGGACACTTCCCAAAATCCATCAAAGGACCAGGGTGTCTCCCAAGTTTCCAACATGGAGAGTGATATCTTCCTTTTAGCTGTGGTCTAATGAGTTATGAAATTTCCAAGGTGAGACCACCAAATGGAGTTGGTCTGTATAGAGTCAAGGAAAAGGAGAGTCAAGGATTCAGAGTATTTACTGCCAAGTGTAGTCAAGAGGAGGGGAGAGGGTGCCTGTCCCAAGCTGTGTGAGTGTGCAAATTTGTCTGTGCCCCAACTCCATTGGGATAAGGAAGCATTGTCCCCACTCAGTAGTATTCCCTTACTGTCACAGGCCTGGCAAGAAGTAAGCACTCAATAGAATAAGGAATAAATAAATGAACATCACTGGGTTTCCTTTTCTTCGATCTACAGTCACTGAGAAACTCTATGAAATGATTGGCTTTCCTAAGGGTATATTTTCTATTGATAAGAGGATGCACTGCTTATCTGAGAAGAATACTATCAGCTATGTGGCATTTACATTTCTCAAGTAATAAAAGCATTTTTAATTAGAGATCAGTCCCTTGTGAGTTTGGTTAGTATGATTTGTTCTGTTTACCATGAGAGAAAGGAAATGACACTGGCCAGTGTGCAAAGCTGATGAACAGACCTGGGCCTCTGCCAGCTGCGCACACCAGTATACATTTCACAGTCCAGTGTGAGCAAATGGTCTTTGATTTGAGCTCTTTCAACTCTTAACACTTAGCAGATTAAACTCTATCCAGATGCTGCAGTTTATATTTCTTATATCTGCTTTTAATCTTGGTTAGTAACATTGATATTAGCACTTTTTTGTTGTGTTTAAAAGCCAAATAAAACATGAAGCCAGCAGCTTACACAGATCTCTGTTAAATGGAACTGGATTCATTTTTAAACATACCACAAAATGGGTTTGCAAATTCACGTAAATGGGAAGAGGGCACAGCTTGGAAGATCATCCTAAGAGAAGGAGCAAAGGTGGGGTTCTGAGCCAAGTCTAGGTAAGAAAAATAAGGGATAAACAATTTTGAGAGATGGGGCAGGAGATATGTAAATGGGAGGTTGGTTAGGGGATAAGCTTTGATCCACAAATGGTAGAAGGGCACTGAGAGTTTGGAAGCTCTTTAGCAAGAAGAAGAAGACTTTGCATATTGGTGGCTCTTACAGCAGCTGGACTCACGGGAATGAGGATGCCCCAGGGGTCAAATGTTGATAGAGATCTGGAATAATAAGAAGGAGTAAAGGAAAGACCATCTAGATTAGTGAAGTTGACTAAAGAAAGAAACTAGTAAAATAGGGGTTTGCCAGGGGCTAAGAATTCATTCACTGGGGAACGTGAGCACACAAGAGTGGAGGTTTAGAAGCGCAGCCTTCAGAACACTGGGGTCCCAGAGGAAGCTGAATGCACCACTCAAAGATGCTGCATGGGTGGGTTCCATGGGTTGGATGACCGTAAACTGAATCACTTTTGAGATTGAAAGGGGATGCTATTAATCCAGAACACTGGGGTCCCAGAGGAAGCTGAATGCACCACTCAAAGATGCTGCATGGGTGGGTTTCATGGGTTGGATGACCGTAAACTGAATCACTTTTGAGATTGAAAGGGGATGCTATTAATACTTACACTGGGAAATGAGCATAAATTGGGGCTGTCCTGAGCACACTGGGAGGCATGGTCACTTTATTCATAAGGAGCAGACACTTTCTGAGGAGTGAATTTCGGCTGCCAGTAAAGAGGAAAATAAAGATCAAGAGTTAATAGAACTTGACCTCAATGAAGACAAGGACCAGGAGGAAGTGGAAGTCCTTTCCCTTTTTAACCACACCTAAACCAACCCAAACACATTAAAATGTACACTGTTGGCTGATTTTATGCCTCCTGAGAATACTTAGCCAGAAAAGAACGTGAGCCAGGGTATGTAACAGTGGGGGCCAGTGCTTCTCCAGAGAGCTTTGTGCAGATAGGTACTTAGAGCATTTGAATAGCACTGCTGAGACTCCCTGCTGAACCCAGAAGTTGGCAATCCCTGTTCTTTCACGAACATTACGGTTAGGATTTAAATCAATCTTTAAAAGCTGCTAGAGAACAGAGTCAATGCATGTTTGGAGCAGGTGGTTTGAGTTTCAAAAATAGTCTTCAGGGCAATGCTATTCTCATTAACGTTTCTGGCTTCTTGACCTGGCTTTATTACAAAACTGTTTTTGTAGGGGCAAGTGGAAAATGACCAAAAAATTAAAGAAAAAAAGTGGGGTAGCTGGAGGCAACACTGCGGGTCTATGCTCAAGAGGAAAGCTCTAAAATGGCCACGGTGGGAGAGTATCCACCACCAGGGCTGTTCATGCTTCTCTGGCTGTGGTGCCCCAGCTAAGTAAATGGTGCTTGGCAAGCTGAACTGACACTCTAACGACAGGCTAAAGCCTATGAAATGAGATTAGCTATGAAAAAGTATGCACTACCAAACCTTAAATTAGCCACAGTCTTTCACTAAGGAGAAGGTTAACAATGCAGACATAGATACCAATGATGGCCACTTCTTACAGTTTGCTTTACTTTTTCATACCAATTTCTTGTGTTACACAAAAATGCATTTAATGGAGGCAACTCTTAAAAACCTACCTTAATTTCACAGAAAATGAAAGGGTGTCTACTTGCACTATAAAATTTGCAAAGTTCTCTTCTTGCTAAAGAACCTCCAAACTCCCACTCTCCTCCTACCACTTGTGGATCAAAGCTTATCAAATCGTTTCAACAATAATTTACTGTCATCTTTGAAAGTATGGAGTTCAAAATGCCAGTGCTTAGGTGTAATGCTGTCTCTTTCCATTTGCTTTCTAGATGTTGTCCCATTCATTCCTATGGCTGTCCATCAAGTATCTCCATTCTCCTGACTCTCCACTCTCTGCCTCTTCCAGGATTTCTTCCTATTTGCACGTTAATATGCTGATTTCACTCCCAACTTCTCCCTCCATAATGATTTCAGTCAACTACTCAAGCCAGACACTTATGGTCATCTTTCATGCTTTCATCCCCCCAACCTCCAGATCCAGACATTCACCAAGTGTTATTAGTTCGACTGCCTAAATAGTGTAAAAATCTTCCCCCCATTTGCATTGACACTGCCACTGCTTTGTTTAGATCTGTGGTTCTTAACTTTAACACAATCAAGTGAGACATGGCAGAGCCTAAATTAGAGGTTCCCAGCACAGGCTGTACATTAGAATCACCTGAGAAGCCCAAAGCACTCATATTTGTGCTCCAGCTTCAGGGGTCCTGGGCATGATTTTTTAAATGATCCCTAGTTGGTTTGCATGTACAGCAGGGTTGAGAAACCCTGATCTGGGCCCCAGCCATGTCTGAGGCCCAGCCATGTCTGAGCTGACTGTGTTAGCCTCCTGTGTTGTCTGTGCTTCCTCTCCTCTCCTCCAGTCCATCCTCTAAACAGTGGGCTCCAAACATTTTTGACTGTACAATCTCTACAGTTAAAAAAAACAAAACAGGGCTGGCCCGGTGGCGCACTGGAGAGTGCACTGCTTGGGAGTGCGGCGGCGCTCCTGCCGAGGGTTCGGATCCCATGTGGCGACCGGTTCCCGCTCACTGGCTGAGCGNCACTGTTGGCTGATTTTATGCCTCCTGAGAATACTTAGCCAGAAAAGAACGTGAGCCAGGGGACATAACAGTGGGGGCCAGTGCTTCCAGAGAGCTGTGTGCAGATAGGTACTTAGAGCATTTGAATAGCACTGCTGAGACTCCCTGCTGAACCCAGAAGTTGGCAATCCCTGTTCTTTCACAAACATTACGGTTAGGATTTAAATCAATCTTTAAAAGCTGCTAGAGAACAGAGTCAATGCATGTTTGGAGCAGGTGGTTTGAGTTTCAAAAATAGTCTTCAGGGTAATGCTATTCTCATTAAGGTTTCTGGCTTCTTGACCTGGCTTTATTACAAAACTGTTTTCGTAGGGGCAAGTGGAAAATGACCAAAAAATTAAAGGAAAAAAGTGGGGTAGCTGGAGGCAACACTGCGGGTCTATGCTCAAGAGGAAAGCTCTAAAATGGCCACGGTGGGAGAGTATCCACCACCAGGGCTGTTCATGCTTCTCTGGCTGTGGTGCCCCAGCTAAGTAAATGGTGCTTGGCAAGCTGAACTGACACTCTAACGACAGGCTAAAGCCTATGAAATGAGATTAGCTATGAAAAAGTATGCACTACCAAACCTTAAATTAGCCACAGTCTTTCACTAAGGAGAAGGTTAACAATGCAGACATAGATACCAATGATGGCCACTTCTTACAGTTTGCTTTACTTTTTCATACCAATTTCTTGTGTTACACAAAAATGCATCTAATGGAGGCAACTCTTAAAAACCTACCTTAATTTCACAGAAAATGAAAGGGTGTCTACTTGCACTATAAAATTTGCAAAGTTCTCTTCTTGCTAAAGAACCTCCAAACTCCCACTCTCCTCCTACCACTTGTGGATCAAAGCTTATCAAATCATTTCAACAATAATTTACTGTCATCTTTGAAAGTATGGAGTTCAAAATGCCAGTGCTTAGGTGTAATGCTGTCTCTTTCCATTTGCTTTCTAGATGTTGTCCCATTCATTCCTATGGCTGTCCATCAAGTATCTCCATTCTCCTGACTCTCCACTCTCTGCCTCTTCCAGGATTTCTTCCTATTTGCACGTTAATATGCTGATTTCACTCCCAACTTCTCCCTCCATAATGATTTCAGTCAACTACTCAAGCCAGACACTTATGGTCATCTTTCATGCTTTCATCCCCCCAACCTCCAGATCCAGACATTCACCAAGTTTTATTAGTTCTACTGCCTAAATAGTGTAAAAATCTTCCCCCCATTTGCATCGACACTGCCGCTGCTTTGTTTAGATCTGTGGTTCTTAACTTTAACACAATCAAGTGAGACATGGCGGAGCCTAAATTAGAGGTTCCCAGCACAGGCTGTACATTAGAATCACCTGAGAAGCCCAAAGCACTCATATTTGTGCTCCAGCTTCAGGGGTCCTGGGCATGATTTTTTAAATGATCCCTAGTTGGTTTGCATGTACAGCAGGGTTGAGAAACCCTGATCTGGGCCCCAGCCATGTCTGAGCTGACTGCGTTAGCCTCCTGTGTTCTCTGTGCTTCCTCTCCTCTCCTCCAGTCCATCCTCTAAACAGTGGTCTCCAAACATTTTTGACTGTACAATCTCTACAGTTAAAACAAAACAAAACAAAACAAAATAAAAACCAAAAACAATTCAGCACTGCTCTAATATATAAATATTTATTTTATAAATATATAATATACTATTGGACTAATACATTGTAAAACATACCCAATACCCAATAACTGAAAGAAAATGTAAGTTGAGATACAAATAAATCTGTTAATATTTTCTTTCTGTATCCCAGTTGATCTCAAATGCCTTAATTTTGGAAACATTTCCAGGGTTATTGGCCTAAAATGAAATCTGATCTTGTCACCCCACCATTTAAAACCTAACATTAGTTCCTCAGCAGGTACAGGACAAAGCCCTCGTTCTTCAGCCCTGCAAATGATGCTCTCCATTACATGGCAGCTTTTCCAGGCTTAGCTCCAAAGTTCTGTTTCTTCTGCCTGGAGGAACCATCATCTGTTTGTCTAACTATCAAAATCCTATCCATGCTTCAAGACTTGGTTCAAACACTGGGTCCACAGTGTGACCTTTCTCAGAGCCTCTACACAGGGATGGCCTTAATCTTAAGAGCTCCTCTAACACTGAGTCTGCACCTCTATTCTGGCATTTATATACTGTCATTTAATTCTTTGTTTATGTGTCCCTCACTAAACTAGAATCTCCTTGGGAGGAGGAATTTGTCATTATTATCTTTTTACTCTCAGTGCCTGGCCAATAGTTGATGCTCAATAATATCGAATGAATGAGTGAATTAAAATACTGTAATGTATTTGTCAATTTTATTTTGAAGCATCTATCTCCTATAGACAAGAAGAAAAAAACTCCGAATGTGACCCCACTGCAGTTTGGGAAGAGAATCTTTGGCTTATTTATTTTAGCTCAATGGATTATTAAGCAATTACAAGTGGACTTTGCTAAATTCTCATTGGACCCGCTAATTATGCTCTATTATACAACCTCACACTACTCTTCTGATCCTCAAAAGCCTACCTAGAAATGCATGTTCCATTGGCCACATGGGGACCACAAGCCTGAAAGGGTCACCATGAAGCCACCCTAAAGGCCCCACTCCCTGTGGCCGAGCAGCGGGAGCCCAGCCACAAAGCGTGACACCAATCCCAGCTCCCTTCTCCTGGCTGTGGGCTAATCTGCATCTTGTTTTTTTTCTGTAGATCAGTGGTTCTCAATCACGTCTACACATTGGAATAACCTGGGGCTTTAAAAAAAAATACTGTTGTATGGGTCCCATCCCAGATGTTTCAATTTAATGAGCCTGAGATGCAGCTTGGGCACTTAAAAAGCATCCCATGTTATGAAAATGTGTAGCCAAGGATGAAAACCCTTACTCTAGATGCAATCTTCTTTCTAGATTTGTTTTCCTGCCCCTGCCTTGGTCTTTCCTACTTTGATGTTCTGAAAAAGAAACAAGGTCCCCTCAATGTCTGGAGGCCTCGCTGTGACTCCTGACATCTCTGCCATTCTCAATCCCAAGAACAGTCTGGTGTGGCTCTCTCAATGCAACAAGCAAGCAACTAAAATAGCACACTACACAATACCTTAATTTTCAGTTATTTAGAAGGGGACTTCCTTAAGTAGTCCTGATTATAGCCTTATTAAAATGGTGCTCTCAAGGTACTGAGAATTTTCTGTAAAATTTAGTGGTAACTATCTGAGTGTAATTTTTAAGGCCCATGGAGTGAAGCACTACAAATTTCTAAAGGTTTCTTATAAAGCACAGAACAAGTGGCTAAGGAGTTTTCCAGTTTATTAGCTGTGGAAATTCCAAAAAGCTGGGCATATTTTGAAAAGAGAAATTATGTATTTGAACAAGATTGCATTTAAGGTAATTTGTCCCTAATAACAATGTGATCATTTTGTGGCATCTTCCACTGGATCATGTGGATCACTGGAAGATTGTGGGGTCCAACGATGGTTTAAATAGGTTTACCAGCTACATATGCCCTAATTTCCTCCTGGATGGAACACTAAATTCACGTAAGTAATTTAGTTCTGTAACTCAAGGTTGTGCCAAGAGTATGATGACTAATATGGAGCTTAGTGGTAAGGAAAGGTGTGAGGCTGCTATTACAACGCACAAAGAGAATATGGTTGCTTAGGGTCAGACCACATGGATCTAAAAGTTCAGGGTTCCCAGGACCATATGATTTCACATTGCAGTTACTATCCTTCTTTCTCTTACTTGGGTTAGCAATGAGAGTCAAGAGTGGTTTCCACCATAAGATTCATGGGAACAAATTAGAGAATCCCAGAGCCAGAATTCCCAAATCAGGCACCCTGGGGTAACTCAGACTCAGCAGAAATCAGAATCATGGTTACAAAAATCCAAGGAGGTAGACTTTCCTGGCTGGGTTATAATGATATTTTATTTACTTCAATCATCTTGACTCCAAAAGTGACATATGAGGTAGCGTGGTCAGCATGCCCAAGCTCTTATCCATGATGGAGTAGAAATATCCCACAGAATTCAAGCTTTCTTTATTAGCCATGGAGGATCTGCCTGCCTTGATTTATCTAAACCTTTTGGGAAGCAATTATATATCCGGCCTGTACCACGTCCCACCTCCAGAGGTAGCTGGTTCTATTTAGTATATTTTTTGTTATGTGAAAGAGTATCCTTTTTCATTTGTCTTAAATTCACCTCTTTCTACTTCAAGAGACTATTCCCTTGAAGGAACTGTTTAATTAAGTCACAATTTATCAAATCAATAAGTTTTAGAGTTCATAGACATAGAATGTGTCTTTTTGTCAGTCTTCTCATGCCTAAAACAGAAGCATGTACCCCTCACAGACCTCCATGCCCCTCCTTCATCCTTCAAGCTACACATATGGATGTTTTTCAGCCCTGTTTAGTATATATATTCATGATATTTTAGTGTATTTTCTGATATATCAACCACACTTTAAGCCCCACAAGAGGGAAGATACATGTTTTAAGACTGCCAGTATCATTATAGGTGTTTAGTAAGTATTTGTCAGACGAGTAATCAAAACAAAAAAGTCATTAAATGGGAAAAGAAGGGGAAACAAATTGTATAGCTTGAAAGATGGCAAAGTGTTAAGAGTATTTTGTGGTTGTCAGAAATCCTCATGGATTGTTAAAGAGAGAAGAACTGTGGTTACTAGAGGTGGGAAGGGGGGAGGGAACAGTGAGGGGCTGGTTAATGGACACACAATTGCAGTTAGATAGGATAGATAAGAAAATTAGTTGTATTAGTGTGCAGCTGACCCAGGAATCTATAATTAACAATGATTTACTGCATGTTACCAAACGACTAGAAGAGGTCAAATGTGCACATCGCAAAGGAATGATTAAGTTTTACAATGATGAATATGCTAATTTCCCTGAACAGATCATCACACATTGTATACAGGTATTGAAATATAACACTGCACCCCATAAATATGTACAATCAATATGATTCAATAATTTTTTTTTTTTAAATATGAAATCCTCACAAGATCTTTGTTCTGGACAGGATGGATGGACACAGAGAATGGGTCTGGAATTCAGTCATATATCCACATGATACCATAACACTTTGTCTGATTGCAAAGTAATTGAGAATATTATCTGTTATTTGCTTCTGGAAAAAAATATTAATGCAAATTAAAAACACTTCAAAACTGGCTCCTTACAAGCTGTTAATAAAAAAATAATTACTTCTCTCCAGAAGCAATTTTAAGTTATCTTTAGTCTTTGTTTCTCTGACTACATTTTTGGGAAACCTCGAAGTTTCTGCACTTTCTGCCTTTAAGAACACATAAAAATGGTTCAAGTATTCTTCTACCTATAATTCCAAGGCAATATAAATCTCTTCCCCTCCATAAATTTCTTTGTTCTTATTCCCAGTTAAATTACTCCTATTCTAGGAAAACTTATATCTTCAATTATATCTCCCATTTTTTTATTATCTAACATTTAATAGTTTCACATTTAAAACTTAAATCGTGAGATTGTACATATATACAATTGCCATATTATAAATTTTATATAAACTAAAACCACAAAACATTCTTATATATTGTTAGAGGCACATGCAATGTTAAAAACATGCATGGTAGTAATAATACCAGCTATAGATCATGTTCAGCTTTGGCAACAATTCCCTACCCCATCTAAATACTCCTAATTTAGTCCTGTATAAAAGTCACAAAGGGATTTGTTAAAAATATAAATCCCTAAGGTTCAACTTCAAAAACTCTGATGCAGCAGGTCCAAGTTGGGGTTGAATGGGAGAAAAGGAACCCTGGCTGATTCAGCTGCACATGACTAGAAAATTACCCTAAATCAGAAGGACTGGATATACACAGCTGGCAGGGGGACACAGGAGCCTGTGCTCCACTGTGAGGTTAGGGCTGGGACATGATTTGGCAGTCATTAGTCTGTAGTTTAAAACCTTGGAGTGGATGGGAATATCCAAGGGAGGGTGTAGAGAGAGGAGTGGTGGGCCAAGCATAGAAAGCCTGAGTGTGAGAGACAGAAAGAGGAGGAGGAGTCTACCAAGGAAATAGAACACATGAGCAGAGAGGGAGCAGGAGAACAGAGAGCACCTGCTCATAAAAGCCAGGGTGGCAGAGTGCAACTAGGAGGAGGTGCTCAACAGGGCCAAAGGAAACAAAATGGCCAGGAAAGGGAAGGCCAGAAAAATGCTCACTGTCATAGTCTTATCTAAGGTCCTATCATGTTCGTTCCTAGAAGGGTTATTTGTCATTGCATTTCCAGCACGTGGCATATTATAAGCACTTAGTAAATGTTTGACAAACTACAGCTTGGTTCCATTAAGTACTCTCACTAAGATGAGCAAATGTTACATGAATATAACCATCCACAATGGTGAACTAATTGTAACCAGATCGATAAAGCAGTTATTTTGAGCTACCTGCCAGGATATGGTAATGACCTTTAAAAAACAATGCCTAACCTCTGCATCTACATGAAGTTATTCTGGAGAATGGGATGTTACCAGTAATTTTAAAAAATAAAGCAAAGACCTTTAAAACCTTTAAATTTAGATTGTAAGAATGTTTTTGTTCCATACAAATGAACTCTCATGATCATTTGCAGAAGCGTGTGTAGTCATGAGGAGAACAAACCACATTAAAGGAGGTAAATGACTCTCCAAGAATGCATGTGTCGGTTGCTATGACAACTGCTGGGTTTTATTAAAAGACAACAAAAAAATCAATTAGAAGACATTAGGAGAACTTGCACAGGAACATAAAACATTTCTGCCTCACAATTTCAGGAACTTTCCAACATCTGTGTACTGGATGGAAATAGAGTGTGCCAGTCAATGGAGTTCTAAGGAAAGTCACCTTTTTGATGCATTTCCATCATTATCATTACCCAAGAAATCTGATCCATAATCTGATCTTCTCAATACCCAAGTAATTTATTAGAGTAGTAAATAAATTTAGCCATTCACCCGGCTCTTTTGTCTTTTTTTTTTTTTTTTCGTGTCCGGCAACGGATCGCAACCCTCAGTGTCGCACCCGCACCGGACCGGGACCAGCAACAGGACCGCAACCCTCAGCGCTGCACCGCACCTCGCTCAGCCAGTGAGCGGGAACCGGTCCATATGTGGGATCCGAACCCTCGGCGGGAGCGCCACCGCGCTCCCAAGCGGCGCACTGTAGCAGTGCGCCACCGGGCCGGCCCCCACCCGGCTCTTTTGTATCAATGACATTATACAATTCTTGGCTCTTACATATTTTCTTTGAACTAGTGTTCGGGTTTATTTATAAGGACAGCCTGTGTAGCAGTTTCTTCCCCTACATGGCATACATCTGGGTGGTCAAGAAAATATTTCCAGGGTGGGAAAGAAGAGATGGTCTTAGGAAGCCATCCTGCCAACCATCTCCCAGTTTTCTTTCTCTCTTTTCTTGGGGATTTACTGTTCTCCATTCCCGTTTTCCTGAGATACTAACAGGACTAAAAAAGATTGCCAAGTTTTTCAGGCTGTTCTTAAACCATCGTTAAATTGATAGACTGGGGAGAAGCTCTATGACAGAGAAAAGAAAGGCTCAAGAGTAGCCACAGTGAGACCAGATATCAGTTCATGGGTAGCTCTAAGAATGCTTGGTGGAAGGGTTCTTGTGGTCACTCAGTGATAACTTTTAGTCTAATGAGCTCATGAATCTCACGGTCAAGCTTTCAGAGTGGACTATACCTAGTTCAGTTATGAGGTTTGCCAAGGGACAGTGACCCATGGAGAGGGTCCCTGCTTCTCCAATCCATGCTGTACACCACCAGCAGATTAATCCCAAATCACCCCCTTCATAGCAGTTTTTTTCAAATTATGGGTTGGAATTTATTACTGAGGTGGGGGATCAACTAGTGGACTGAGACCATCATTAAAAAGAAGAAAGAGGTTAAGATAGAAAATAGTGTGGAATCTCATTTAGTAAAGCTAAAATGTGTTTTGTGAAACTTATGTGTAATTCTCTCTCTTTACATATGTATGCCCTGGGTTGTTAGATTGAATGTATTTCTCACAAAAGTCCAGGCCAAAAAGGTTGGAAGGTTCTTCTCTGCAAACAATCCGTCAATGTTCCCTGTTGTCTAAAGAAAAAATGAAAAATCAAACAAAAATTCTAACTCCTTTACCTCTAGGGTTGGAATCCTTCCCCCCAATCTACAACTCACATCCACAACTCTATGCTAGGTTCCATTCACCGTCCTCTCAACTAATGTTCATCTCAATATCCACCCTCCTCCATGTCTTTTCCTCATGATGTCCCTCTCCTCTTTGTAGTTTTTACATTCCACTGTCCTTTAGGGTACATTCAAGCTGTATCTTGCCATTGAACACATGCAATCTCCATCTCCTCCCACCACTCACCTCTTCCTGGTGGTCCTGCTCATTTCCACACATTATCTGTCCAGGTGTCTTCCCTGCACTGCTCTTTGTCTGCCTGCTATCCCGCTGCACTCCCATACCTCCTTCTGGCAATATTTTCTCCATCCCTGTGTCTACTTTCCTCTCCCTTTTGCTTTCCTTTTCACATCTGCTTTCTAGCTCATCATCTCATTGGCCTGTTTTTGTTGTCCTGTTACCTCTACCTTCTTGTGTGTATCTCTAGTCTCCCCACTTGATGGAAAGCAACTTGAGCCCAGGGACTGTGGATCATACTTCTTTTGTATTCCCCATGATGTTTGACATGTAATAGGTGCTCAGTAAAAAGTTCTTGAGTCAATCAATCAATCAATCATCAATCCCTTTGCACAGAAACTCTACCCTAGTCGCTATGGCATTTTTCTCTTTAGATACAGTGTTTTGTGTTTGTTATGGCCTTGCCATTTCTAAAGCTCTGTCATATTTATTATCTCATTCAATCTTATCTACAAGGCCTTGGTTAAGTAGGCATGGATTATGATACTCATTCTTGAGAGATGAAGAGATTGAGTCTCAAAGAGATTTGTAACAGTAATATAGTTTATCAGTCGTGGCCCTAGAACCAGCATGTAGGATGTGACCTATTCTGTGCCATTACCATCTTCCAATGGACACTTGAGAACAATGGTAATCACACAATAAAATACTCACTGAATGAAAGATATTGTGTATAGAGAAAAAACAAAGAAATAGTGGTCAAGGCATAGTCTGTGTTTCTTGTGCAATAAGAATTTGAACACCTTGTACTAAGACCAAAATTCTGGGCATCATTTTTGCTTCTATAAGTTGTGCTTGAATTCAAATGAAGCCACATGAAGTGGGAGGAAATGCAGTGACTGCTTATGAGGATGTGTTGTTTTCCACTGTCAGGTTGAGAAACTTTTCATTAACCCCACCCTGGCAATGGGACTGTACATGCGACTCTGTACATTGTTAAAAATAATCATCAAGCTCTCTTTCTCATTAATTTGCTAATTTGTTTCTCACCAAGCTGTTCTCCTAGGCGTTGGCCTCTCTCGGTTGAGATGACCCGCTCGTCTTCCATGTCGCATTTGTTGCCAACCAGGATAACCTGGGCATTATCCCAAGAGTAGGTTTTGATTTGAGTTGACCTAAAAGAAAAAGAACAAGCACAAAATGATCAGAAGAATGCAGAACAGCATACAATGGAAGAGAAAAAATATATCTCACAGATGATGATAATAACAAAAAAACGAAGGCCAAATTCTTGACATTTAGAATTAATTAGTACAGTGCAATTTCACCCTTCAGAAATTCATCAGAGATTACATGAGTCAAAAATCAAGAGAACAGTGGTGCTGTACTAAAATTCTTTTTATTTGTCAAAATTAATACTATTCCTGCTACTTCCTTTCTCTCTTCTACTTCTGTCTTTTGTAATACCTTTATAGCTAGGGTGGCCGACCATCCAGGTTTGCCAAGACTTTCCCAGTTTTAGCAGTAAAAGTTATATGTCCTGAGAAACTCCTAAGTCCTAGACAAACCAAAATGGTTGGTCACCCTATTGCCAGTCCATCACACAAAAACATCATTTTCCCTTGTCACAGTAACATCTTAAAGAGCTAAGGTAATTGGAGCTTAGGAAATCTGTGGATAATAATTTCAAAAAAAGGAATCATAAGAACTAATATACTCATGCCTTACATTTTTAAGAGAAAAATGCCAAGTTGATTACTATCAAAATTGCAATACAACAGGCTGGTGTTTTAAGTTACTACAAACAGGATATCTTCAATTCAGAATAAGCTTCTAGTGTGAATCATAATGCAAATAACCAACATTTGATTTTGAAACTTAGATAATAATTATAATAGTTAACATTTTCAAGTACTGTTCTAAATGCCTTACATATGTTACCTTAATTTAATCCTTAGAGTAACTCAAGGGGGATATTATTATCCCCATTTTACAGTTGAGATAAATGAGGCATAGAGAGGATAAATGATTTGCCCAAAATCACTCAGCTGGTAAAGTGACAGGTCTGGGAATCTCACTCAGGCAGTATGGCTCTCAAGCCTGTGCTTTTAAACATGTTTCCATATTACTCATTAAAAGTTTGAGAAGTGAAATTCTAGTGCATTTATTGTCATTCAGAGAGGAAGTCATGTTCTCTAATCCTCCCTTTATATTGGCCATGTTCTTATCTGACAACAGGCTCAGATGGGTGGAAAAGATATTGCCCAGTGGGTGGCCAGGAGAGAGATACTGAAATGTTGAAAAGCTAAACAAATAAAGTTTGAAGAAACAGATTTGTAAAGTGTTGAAAAGGGAAGCTTGGGAATGGTCTTACTAATTGTCAAGTCTTTTAGAATTACTGAATATAAAACAGAGATTAGCTTTTCTCAACTTGAACTTGAAAAGGGAAGCTTGGGAATGGTCTTACTAACAATTGTCAAGTCTTTTAGAATTACTGAATATAAAACAGAGATTAGCTTTTCTCAACTTGAACNCTGAAAAGGGAAGCTTGGGAATGGTCTTACTAATTGTCAAGTCTTTTAGAATTACTGAATATAAAACAGAGATTAGCTTTTCTCAACTTGAACAGAGAGTAAAAAGTAAATAGCTTTAAACTACAGCAGGAGAGCTTTTAATGACATGTGATCATTGTGTCTCCCTCCTGAGAACAAAGGAAAGAGCTAAGAGGCAGATAGGGTTTTGTTCCAGAGTATTCCCCTGAACCAAGTGCAAGTTTTCAAATGAGATTAAAATCTCTGGTGAGATATACTCTTGATTCTACCTAGACATCCCAGAGGCACAGCATATTTTGTCAGAAAAAGCTGGGGTGTATGACCTTTCTAATTCTGATGGCTAAGTTAATAATATATATATATTTTAGCAACAGTAAGATTTGGCATGTATCCATAAACAGGAGAAATAAAGTCAGAAAATTTAAACTGTATGCTTTTTTCTTACCACATCTTACATGTGGGGTATATGAAACATGATGAATTCATAATGAATTAAGGTGTAAAAAATATCCCACATCTGGACAAATCTTAAATCTTAAATGCCAATATGTTTTTACAAAGGAAGTCCAAAGTTCCTTTTAAAGGATCTCAAATCTCATTGAATTTCCTTATGTATTTTTTAATTTTTTAAAAATTATCCCCATACTACTATAAGTCTTGTAATCCAACGCGTGGCCTATGCTTATAAAGGCTCTAGGTAGAGAATCCTCATGTTAATGGAGAAAGTTCCTGGTAGTACAGCTGGAAATCAGATGCCCAGAGTGCTATTAGTGACATGGAGTTCACAGGAGAGTGTCATAATTGTGTAAGGAAGGAGTTGGGGCCAGGATGCAAATGACACAACTTCTTGAGTTTCCTGAGGACAAACTCTCACTTGAGGAAATCTGGCACTCATCTGGCCTGGAAAACTCATCCTACTGCATCCCTGACTGTATAAACTCAACCCAGGGTATACATTTACGAGGATCAGGTGTAGAGGATTCATAAAGCAAATGTACTTCACAGGGCCTGGTTTTCCAAAGCCTTGCAGTTTCAAATATTGACCATGCAAAGGACAGGAAATTTTCCTCAGGCTATAAAGTCTCTGGTGTAAAATAAAGATTTGTAACATAGCAAGGTTGCTGGCTCAAAGACAGACTGTTTACTGATTGATATGTAAAGTTACTGGGAAGCTGCTGTAGGGAGAAGGAATGTTTGCTAGATCAAGCTTTTGTTGGCAGATCACTTAATTGTCTAAGGGAATGTCATCTGACTTGTTTTTACAGAATGTTACCAGCTTCTCTTGTTAAACTTGTAAAACGGTACTTAGCAAAAATCCCACCTATGTCTCTTCCTGTAACTTCTTGGTCTGGAGAATAAATGCAGGAAGAGAACCCCATTTGGGGTTAATTTCCCAAATGGAAGGAATGCCACTCGCTTGAGGGTTCTGGGGGAGATTAACCACTTTGGGGCTTCTCACTGCTCAGAAGAGATAGGCTTCGAGTAATCCTTTATGGCTCTGTCACCCAGGAGAAGAGGGGTGATAAATCCATGGGGGTCAAAGCAACAGTCAGGAAGGTACATAACTCAGCATCCACTGGCTGATCTGTATCCTTTAACCAAGTTGATGGAATGCTTGCTTCTACCATCAAACACATCTGAGTATCTCAGTTCTGCTGACATAATAACCCATGGGGTCTTTGCTACTGCAATGGATTATACATTGATGCATACACAACATTTCCTGGTCTCTAAAAATTTATAATATATGAAAAGAACATCTTAACATCTATTTTTTTTTTTTTTTGGCCATAACTATATTAGAACCATCCCCCTTCCTATTTGTTCTTATATAAAAAATATTTTAATGTAATCTCCAATGTTTTAAATTGCCAAGAAAATAATGTAAAATGAGTATTTTTACAATTACCAGGGAATTATAAAGAACATTATCTTGAAAGCTTAGACCAATTTTCTTTGTAATGAAATAAAAATTGTGGTCTGGCACATTTGTGTTGAGATGAACAAAAGATTGATTTGCCTTCAGAGTGAGTTAATTTCATGATCAAAATCAGTATAGCAAATATTCAATGTCTGGTCTTGGTTTTGAATGCCCTGGGCTTCCTGATGGTGTTCTCCATCAGCCCAGCAGGGAAGATAGCTGCAGACACAGTAAGAGGGGTCAGAACAATGCTGGTTGGATCTGGATTACAACATGTCATAGAATCTAAGATGCCATAAATCATAAGTTAAAACATATTTTACTACAGCCAAGAATGAAAAGTTATAGCAAATTAAACTATGTCATAGTACTTTAACAATAGTCCTGCTCAGCACAATTGTCAGTCACTTTAGCTTCTTGTTGCTTTGAAATTTCTTTCATGTATTCTGAAGGATTTAGCAATTTAAAAAATTTTCTTTTGCTTTTGGTTGTTTTGCTTAGTGCATGTTTGCTTAGTACAGTTAACCATGTCATGCCTGTGTCAATGATAAAAATTAAAATACTTTAGCTAATTGTGGATATCTTCCCTTCTTAGGTCCTGTAGAGCATGAAGTTGTTGCTTTGTGAAAAAATATGAAATAATGGTCATTACTCCAAAATAAGTATTCATATCACTAGTATTAAATGTAGACCCCTTTCTGCATACACAATAAATTTCTGCCCATGTACCAATAATTGCCTAACTCAATGGAGGCAATGCCAGTGTAAGCAGCTATGACCAAGTTAATGTGTATGCTGGCAATGAAATCCATGTTTGGTGCTGCTACATAGTGATTATAATAAACCGCTGATGATAAGACACTTCCCAATGTTGGAGACGTTAAAATATGAAAAATTGTTCATCTTAGATTCTGTAAAATGTTACTGTGTTCCTGTTTTGTTTTGTTTTTTTAAATGTGTGAAGATCATACATGAAGAAGGTCGAAATAAGGGCCCAGAATATTTCCTTAACTCTGGAAAATTTGGAGATAAGGAAGTATAAGCCCACGAGTTGAGAAAGACCCAGGGCTGTGCATATTTCATCTACACTGCAATATGAATTAAGGTCAGAAGAATGTTGAGATAGCAATCCAGTTTCCATCCCTTCCAACTCAGAATCGCAACAATTTATTCAGCCAGTTTAAGAGAAAGCTCCAATAGTGAGAATGGGGAAGTCATTCGGAATTCTGTAGCGTCAGTATCTTCATCTGTAAAATGAGGCTACCACATTTTCTACTTTGGGGCTGTTGTAGGAAAATTCTGATCTAAGCAGGGCCACATTTTTAACTCGAAAACATCTTTTTACAAATAGAGCACATTATTAGTCTCAGCTTGGGCAGCCAGCTGTTCCTCTTCACAAATCGAGCTCCATTCATCCTTTCTAATTCCTATACTCTAAACAATAATTGGAATTTTTTCATTAAAGAATCTCAAATTTTGTCTCCAGTTCATATCTCCAGGCTTAGTTCTTCTAAACAAGCAAATTTTTTACTGGGAATAAATGGCCTTACTCTCGTATGTCTATCAGGAATGTGACACGTTTGTTGAATAAATCCTCCTTTCATGTGGCATTTATATGTATTTACTTTTCTGGCCATTTGCTGTATTTTGTAAAATTTCTTATTTGGGGGACGTTTCCAATCAGCTCAATTGAGGGACTAATTTCTTTGTTGGGTAGAGATACACATTTAAAGAGAGTGGCTATCACCAAATAATATACACCTGAAAAGATGATTTATTTCTGACTTGCTGCAAAAGATCCTTAGGGATTTACCATTAATCTCAACAAGATTAATGGAATCAGAAGCCATATGCTGGTCACCATGGTTACTCTGCAGATGGCAGTTAACTCAGACCTTACCAGTACCAGATCACAGTTACTAAAAAATCTGTTATTTAGTTACTATTTAGCTAAAACAAAACAAAACAAAACGAAATATACAAAAAACCCCAAACCTTCTCTCAATATTTATTTATAATCTCAAAAGAGAGAAGGGAGGAAACATAAATTACCCCCATTTCAGCTCCTTTCAAACATGAAAGTGAGGCCTTGCAAAAGAGTTGGGATGGGGCAGAGGGATGTAAAAAGAGTTTTTGATATTTTATATTTTACACATAAATAACTGAACTCTACACAGAATAAAATCATTTAAGTCTGGAGAGCTGTAAATGAACAAACTGAATTCCTACAATATCTCTATTCCTTCTCTTCTGTTCTGGGTATATAAGTAATTTCCCATGAATTCAACCTCTTCTCATAGAGAATAATGGGCTCTGGCTAGTCACAATGTTCTGAAAAACAGTCCACAAAACGTACTTCAGCGAGTCTCCCCCAAACCCCCAAAATTGTGTCCTAGGATCTGATTTGGGCTTTACATGGGGAAAATGGGGTTTCAGAGAGAATATAGTTTGCTCTTCCTTACCCAGTGTAGTTCAGACAGATCTTAATTTAAAAGCTAGTATTCTCCACTGTATCTTTTAGTCTTACTGTCCAACATTTAGGAGCCTTGGCTTTTCAGTATCATAGCATACTTCAAGTTTGTAAGGAAACTTGCTTACAAGTTTTTTTTTTTTTNCGGGAGCGCCGCCGCGCTTCCCAAGCGGCACACTGTAGCAGTGCGCCACCGGGCTGGCCCTGCTTACAAGTTTTTATTCACTTGCTCTTCATCATGGGAAGAGTCCATCCCAAAAAGAGGTTGCTTTTTCAGCCTGTCCCAGAAATGAGAAGCCATGAGAAGCCCAGGTGAGTTCTTCAGAGACCAAAAAATTTCAGCCAAACTTAGAAAAGCCCAGTTTAACATAACACCTTGTATTAGTCCATTTCTGTTGCTTATAACAGAATACCTGCAACTGGGTAATTCATAAAAACGTAGAATTTATTTCTTATAGCTTCAGAGGCTGGGAAGTCCAAAGTCCAGGGAACACATCTGGTAAGGGTCTTGTTCTCGCTGGTTTCTTCACAGCAAAGCAGGGTATCACACGGCAAGAAAGGTTGAGTGAGAGACAGCTAAGTTTCTCAGTTGTTCTCCTTTAAAGCCATCAGAACTATGCCCATTACTCCATGAGTGGATGGATGAATCAATTCACAAGGACAGTCTTCACAATCTAATCACCTCTTTAAGGTTCTCCCTTTCAATTACCGTGATAGGGTTTCCTACCCTTTTAACACTGTCACAGTGGGGATTAAGTTTCAATGAGTTTGAGGGGGCATTCAATCCAAAGTACACCTTTCACATGGCCTTGGCTTACTTTTCTAGCTTTATCTCTTGCTCCCTTCCTTTCTCCAACTCTGATATGGGCTTAATAATTTCTTTGAATTTCCCATACATGCTTCACTTTCAATAAGTAAGGGCTATCACTATGGATGGTTTCAGGTTTTGCGAAGTCTAAAATTAATAAAAAATTTAGGGCCCAATTTAAGAAAAACAATGCAAATTACAAATACAGAATTAGGCCCAGGGTATTTTGTAGCAGATGCTGTTGCTGCTCTGTCCATATCCCCCAGGTCTGGCTGGCTGACTTCTGACTGCAAG
The DNA here is from genome assembly GCF_000696425.1 of Galeopterus variegatus. Taxonomy (NCBI): domain Eukaryota; kingdom Metazoa; phylum Chordata; class Mammalia; order Dermoptera; family Cynocephalidae; genus Galeopterus; species Galeopterus variegatus. The sequence continues at coordinate 420,808 of NW_007726438.1, forward strand.
AGTCTGCACTTTTTGGCTTTACAGCTTTCTCCAGAGCAATGGAAGGTTATTCTGCCCATCAGGGAAGGTCAAATGTATCGGAAATAACACACCCAGGAGCAGCCTCAGCCAATGACTGACAAGAGTTGGTGTATAAAAACCCCAGCTCTCTTTCTTCTCGGGTTGCTACCATATTAATTCTTAGATTGTTTAAGTGGGATTAAGATCTAGTTACATATAATGGTAGTTGGCTTGAAAATACCTCTTATTAGCTTTCTTCCCTTTCACAGCTTGCTTCCCCACCCTCTATGGATTTTTCTTGCCCTTCCCAAATAAACTACCTTTATGCAAATTCATGTCTCAGAGCCTGCTTCTGGGAGAAACCTATTAAGACACTTTGAGGGGGTTTGTCCTAATAAGGAGCTCAAATCTTAGCAGTGTTCTGGAACTGGCAGTACTGACTAAAAAGCAATGATTGCTAAATATTTTTTTCCTTTTATCAAAGAGCCAGCTTACTGATGAACCCCTGGACTCAAGCTTCTTTAGTTTTGCAAGAAACCCACTTGTAACCATCACGCGTGCTATCTGTCTAAAACACGTTCATCACCTCTGTCAGACTCTCCCATTCTCTTCCATCTGGTCTCAGCTCATATCCCTCCTGTGGGCCCACATATGCCNGGGGTTTGTCCTAATAAGGAGCTCAAATCTTAGCAGTGTTCTGGAACTGGCAGTACTGACTCAAAAGCAATGATTGCTAAATATTTTTTTCCTTTTATCAAAGAGCCAGCTTACTGATGAACCCCTGGCCTCAAGCTTCTTTAGTTTTGCAAGAAACCCACTTGTAACCATCACGCGTGCTATCTGTCTAAAACACATTCATCACCTCTGTCAAACTCTCCCATTCTCTTCCATCTGGTCTCAGCTCATATCCCTCCTGTGGGCCCACATATGCCCTGTACATCTCTCACCGTGACTTTTCACTTGTCTATATCCCCCTAGACTGCAGGTGCTGTGAGGGCGAGGACTTCAATGGTCTGTTCACCATTATGTCTTCAGCATTCAGCAATATGTCTGGCACACAGATGTCAAACAGGAAGTTTGAATTTGTTATTAAATGAATAAGTGAATGATAGACTGAATGTCAAAAATACCTGAGAGGCTCAGTTAATTTGGAATATTAGCATAAAATAAAACCTCACAGGAGGAGAATCACCAACTTCCACAATGTCAATGCCACATTGAACTCCTTTTAGGATGTGTTGCTGGCAGAGTTCTTTCGTGGTCTTTTATACCCCAACAGGGTCTATGGTAAGGGTCAAGTGTTGGCCCCTCCACAGCCTGCAGAGGCCATCTGTGTAACTAGCTGTTCATTCCAGGCAGAGGAGTCACGTTTTCCTTTCTGATCCAGCACCAATAGTCAGGATGTGGATACCTCAGGGAGCAACTGAGCACCTTAACACCATGGAATAGTTGCTTTGGAGGGAGTCCAACTCCACAGTCCAACTCCTTCATTTTGTAGATGACAAAGCTGAGACCAGATGTGAAGTGACTTGACTGAGATGATGTAAGTACCTGGTGGCCGATGTGCGTCTATTTCCAAGGCCCCCTTGAGTGCTCTTCTACAACACACCATCTGCTCCACAGGGAGAGAAAGTGGCTGTATTTCATTGGATGTGGAACTTGGTAAGAAATTTATGTGCTAAATATTTGATTGTCTTTTCAAAATAAAAAATAATATATCTCTTGGGGAAACCCCAAATCCTTGAATCTCCATACATACAGGAATGTCATTAGGCTGCAGGTGG
>NW_007726438.1:423592-430156 GCF_000696425.1 Galeopterus variegatus
AACTTAGAATCTAGTGCCTGCTTTGCCCTTACTCAGATTCCAGAACCTTCTCCTTCCCCTTTGTAGCCCTAGTGGCTGAGCAGAGGAGAAGCTCCATACATATCCGGCCAGAGCCTGAGCACTGAAGTTTGCAAAATATTAAGATAGGACCAAGGAGGAAGAAACTTCCTTCTGTGGGGGAGGTGGAATTTCCAGGGAGGAAGAGTGAGACCCCGAGTTTGTGGAGTTTGTGGGACTTAGAAATGGGATCTACAGGAAAAGGAGAGGAAGGTATTATGAGAAGATAAAGAAAAGGAAAAGAGAAATACCACTCAGGCCTTTTGAAACCTAGGACTGTGAAGCCTCCTTTACATGAAATGGGATCTACAGGAAAAGAAGAGGAAGGTATTATGAGAAGATAAAGGAAAAGAGAAATACCACTCAGGCCTTTTGAAACCTAGGACTGTGAAGCCTCCTTTACAGGCAGGGGAATGAGTAAGCTGGATGTAGTATATACTCTATTCCTCCAACACCAGACTACTCTTTTGAGATCCCACTGTTGGGAAAGATTGTGAAAGACTTTGAAGTGGTCAAAAAAGGCTGCTGTGGTCATCTCTGCGTTTCACCATCTTTGAGCTATTTTACAACTCCATAAATGGTACAAAATTGATAATACTACAAACAAGTTCTTACCCATGGAAAGAAATGTAAATGAATTATGTGTGGTGGAATGCAATTGATTATTGCCCCATGGATAGTAACCTGTTCTGCAGCTATTGGTCAATTTCTTTCAACTTTCCTGCTCATTGAATATTCACCTGAGCTTGTGCAGCATCCTACTAGCTCCATCTTTAAGTCATGAGTTAAATAATTACATCTTTGACATATGTTTATTTTACATTTGAGTGAAAGTTGTAATTCTACCTTGTATTTAAAAAAAATTAACCATAGCAACTTAACAATAGCATCTGATAGAGGGAAGGCATGAGTTTGGAGTGACAGGTCAACCTGTGCATGAGAAAGGGCAGTCAGCCTTGTGACCATAGCAGATACCTCAACCTTTAGCCTGGGTAGAGACCCACCGGAGGGCAGCAGTGAGAAACACTCCCCATCATGAAAGTCAGACTAGGTGCCTTAAATGTCCCCTCAAGTTAGCAAGGAATGCTTTCTGAGATTGGGAAGACCCTGCCCTTTGCTACCCCCACAGGTAGTACTCGTCACTCTGGCGGGAGTCAGTGTGGTGCAGTAACCATAGATATACAATAATTACACATATAATGTAATATAAAAGCTAACATATAGTAATAAATAATAAAACAGTAGCTTCATTTATTAAACTCTCACTTTGTGCCAGGCAATATGCTAAGTGCTTTACATTTATCATCGTTTCATTTAATTCTTATAACAACCCTGTAAAGTAGCTGCTATCATTTTCCCAATTTTGCAGGTGAAGAAACCGTAAAATGAAGATTTATTTAGGGTGTTATCAAAAACACACTCAGCTAATATATAATGGAATTGGAATATAAACCTTTCTTCTACAGTAGGAATTCAAAGTCTTTGTTTCTAGTTTCTGTATCTAATGAAGAGAACCAGGACCATTCTCTCAGCTTTTTTCAATCTCTGCTTCCTCTTCTATGAGAAGGAAGAACAAACCCTACCCATTTTCCAACCAGATTTTCATGAGGATCAAGTTAGAAAATATCCATGAAAGAGTTTTGAAAACTGTAGAGTGCTGTATGAATGGAAGACATTAGTATTACTGGTAAACTGATATCATTAATTATCCACATGGCATTGTCATATCATCTCAAAATCATCCTCATTATGATTTTCTTTGCTGTTTTGTAACCTTTTATTAGAAGAGGTTTGTATCAGTCCATTTCTGTTGCTTATGACAGGAATACCTGAAACTGGTTAATTTGTAAAGACACAATATTTATTGCTTACGGTTTCAGAGGCTGGAAAGTCCAAAGTCCAGGGAACACATCTGGTGAGGTGACTCTACAGCAATGTGGGATGTCGCATGGTGGGAATTGTGGAGCAGAGACAGACTAACCTCCTCATTCACTCTCTTTTTGAAGCCACTGGAATGACTCCCATTATTCCAAGATGACTCTACAGCAATGTGGGATGTCGCATGGTGGGAATTGTGGAGCAGAGAGAGACTAACCTCCTCATTCACTCTCTTTTTGAAGCCACTGGAATGACTCCCATTATTCCAAGAATGGATCAATCCATTCATGAGGGTACAGTCATCACAAAGGCCCCATGTTTCAACTACGACAGTAGTGTTTCCCACCCTCTTAATACTGTGATGATGGGGACCAAACCTCCAACACATTAAACTCTGAGAGGATATAATTCAATCCATAATAAGGTTAAAGTGGAAGAAAAAAACTAAAAGAAAATACTATCTGGTTCTATTTCAACTCAACAAATGCATTTTCAGGCATTATGCAAGGAGCTTGAGACAGCAATAAAGAAAGATATGGTGTCTACTTTCAGGGAGTTTGCAGTCTGGCTATACATTATGATCCTACAAATATAGTCAAATCAGCAAGTGTTTATTAAACAACTGCTGTGCACAAAACACTTGTGTCTGCACCATATGGGTATTGCTTTTCTGACTTTAGTAGGCAGCATCACTTGGAAGGTTTGCCAAAACAGATTCCTGCATGCTGTTCCTAGATATTTTGGTTCAGGGGATGTGGGGTGGGGCCTGAGATTTTGCTAGTGCTGCTGGTTTTCAGACCACACTTTGAGTAGTGCTGTGATAGAGAATAGAAATAAGTGGGGCATGGCCCGTCTTTAGGCTGATATGTTCACTAGAGGGAAAAAGTCTGGTTGAAAAGTTAATGGTAAAATGGGCAGGGCAGGTGGGGGCTCTTTCATTTCGAAGATTGTGGGGGTTGTTCCAATGGCTCGGGGATTGGGATGGGGAAGGAATGAGGGGCAGGTACTGGTCCTCTGGGAAGGGGAGAGGTGGGAGTTTAGGCTTGTACAACTCTTTCCACCCCATTTTATGATCCCAGGCTGTGTCGTTGGCAATTTTCCCCTAGCCTCCCTCTCTTTCTTTTATCCTGAACACACAGTCATTCATATCTATGTTTTATAAGAGGTTGGTTGTTTTTCTTTTTTCCTTTTTGCCACAAAAGACGGATGAAAAGGGAGGAAGCCTTTCTCTTTATGACCCCTCTTACTACCTTTTGCTGTTGTTGTTGTTGTTGGGCCCAGAAAGGCAGTAACTTTTAAAAAGAAAAAATTAACCATAGGTGTTTAAGTATTCATAAGTCTAAAGTAAGATTCAATCACCATATGTAGACTGGAGTAGAGGATCATAGGTGGTCACATGGGGCTGGGGTTTCTTGAGTGAAGAGCTGGGAAGGCTTCCAGAAGGAGCTGTGGGGCTGAGGCTCATTGGGGGCACCACACCTGGCAATGTGGTGGGCAGCTTCAGGGCAGTGGAAGGAGGGAGGGTCTAGGGCTTGTCCTGGGGGTCCCCCATCAGTGGTTCACTTTTGTGAGTTTAGCTCTGACTGCCCTGGGGTAAGTTGAGAGGAACGGGGTGGGGGTAGGCAAGGGGCCATCCCAGCTAGTTTTGTGTCTTGGGGGGAAGTGGAGGGGAGTGAGGAAGAAAGGAAAATGATAAGCAGGGAAGCGAGGAAAGATTATCCTTAGGGCCAAGTAAGAGACTTAACTGGGGGCTATTGTCCTTTTCCTAGGGCTTGGGTTCTGGTAAAATAGATTCAAAAGAGCTGGAACTATCTGCTCTCTTTCAACACTACATTTGCCTTTGTAACCCCTCCTATTAAACGTTTCTGAAGCATTTTTCTATTGATCGTCGTAACAATAGCTGTAAAATCGTCACTCACTCTCTTTTTCTCTCCCTCACATACTCATACACACACACCTGATCTAACCTTTAATATGGCAGTTTTTTTCAGATGAGCCAGAGCAAAGAGGTTTTGTCATTGTAGAGAACTCCAGCATCAGGAAACCAGAAAATATGAAAAGGCCAAGCCTGACAGTTGCCATTTGCCCTTGGTCGCAGAGGGTAATTGCTTCAGTCTTTCAGATCTCACGTCAAATGTAACGGGTCCAGCTGCAGGCTGTGCATACCAACCACGGCATTTTTGCTAATACCCTGAGCATCCAGTGGCAAAGTGGTTCACTGAGCCCTGTGGTCAGTTCAGACACTCAGATGAAGTCCTGGTGTCATTGTGCATCTGTATGATCACAGTGATCCATGTTCACACCATATTCCACAGAAGCAGACAAGGCCATGGTTGCACCATTTTGGTGGGAGCAAACTCCAGAAGTCCACCATTAAAATAAGTGAGGAAGGTAAGCTACAATTGATGTGTAAGATCAATACATCAACTAAAAGAAGATGCGTCTTGTGCACATATTAACATCTGTTCTTGAAGTATACACACACCCTCTATTACTGCTTCAGAAGACACTGTCCAATACCACCACGTTTCTTGAGTGGATCATATGAACTAGTAATAATCACATCTCAAATTAAAACAAAACAAAAAGTAACTTGTAAGAGAGAGAGACAGAGAGAAAGCACACAGAGGACTTTTGCACCAATAGAAGCACTTCTGTTGTTTGACCAGTATTTTCTAGATGTGTCAGTCATTTGTCTACTTGCCCTTGAATACACTTCTTGCCCTTCCCCTGCTGTGCTCCGTGTGGCAGGAGGCAGACCTTTGCAGTCAGTTTCCCAGGCTGCCTTGACAGCTGGTTTCCAATGGGAGACACTGGCAGGAGACTGGAGAGAGGGACAAGCAAGGTTTTTCTCCCTCTGCTCAGCTTTCAGTGGCCTCTTCAGGAGGGGCAGCAGCTCTATCATTCCTGCTTTTGCCAGGTGGCTGCCCCAGATTGTAGGCCCCAGGAGCACCACAAAAGTCTAGGCTCCCTTATTTCTCCAACTGTTGTGGAGGATTTATCTGCCACAAGACAACGTGAAATGGAAGAACAGTAAATAAGAAAGTTAGTATAACTAGAGGTTCTCCCATTGTGATTTATCAACTCCAGAAAGATCAGTTTTGTTTAAATGGATATGTGTTGTCAGCTGTGACAATACTGAAGGCTGCATACTAGGTTGTAGCTACTATGCAGTATATCTTACTCAGCACGGTAGCTACAACAAAATATCATACACAGGGTAACCTAAACAACAGAAATTTATTTCTCTCAGTTTGTAGTCTGGCAAATCCAAGGTCAAGGTGTCTGCTGATTCAGTTGCTAGTGAGGGCTCTCTTCCTGGTTTGCAGGGGGGTGCCTTCTTGCCTCCTCACATGGTGGAGAGAGAGCAAGAGATCTCCCTTGTGTCTCTTCTTATAAGGGCATAAATCCCATAATGGAGGGGGACTCTACCCACATGACCTGGTCTAAACCTAATTGCCTCCAAAGGACTCACCTCCACCTACCCTCACATTGGGGATTAGGGCTTTAATGTATGAAACTGGGGGAGATGCAACATTCAGTCCATAGCACAGTGGGTACTTTTCATTAATACAAACAAACAAACAAAAAAAAAAAAGAAGAGAAAAATAAAACTGTCTATAAGAAGAAATAAATAATAGTAAATGAAAAATACAGACTCTTAAGCAAAATCAATGTACTCAAAATTCTAAAACTGTAGTGTTTACTGAGATATTTCAAATAACTTTAGCTGGCTTTGGGCAAAACACATGGACTGTAAAATGAGAAAACATGATGCAGCATTTCTTGAGATTTGACACAGTGCACAGAGGGAAAGCTGCAGAAAGAGTAAACATTCTTGTCTGACTCCAAAGGATAAAACCAAGTGCTCAAAGATGAAATTAAAGACAAGAAAATCAGATATTTGTCTCAGGAAATAAGACTAATATTTTCAATCAGATTATTGAAGTATCCTTTCCCTCATTATTTTAGGTTGATCTGGTAAGTAAACCCATAGGGTAAATCTTATGCTGACAGGTAGCTAGATTAAGTGGCCTGAGAGTTCTTTTTCAATTTCCAATTTCTTTGATTTGTAACACAATTAAGTAATTTATAATGAGATGAATAATAGAATTACTTTGAAAGGATGCTATGCATATTTAATTTGTGTTTGATTCAGATTTAAACCTAACCATTTTGAAAAGCTTTTTGTTTCCTGAATTATTTTCTGCTTTTTATTCCTTCACTGTGCTATGCTTTTATTTGGACTATTAGGATATTTAAAAATATGTCTAGCTGTAACCACAGTGGATGCTATAGCTTCCCTTAGTATAGCCACATAATTAACTCTCCTGCCCAGTTGACTTGGCGTTTTAACAATGAGGTTCATAAAAATTCTATCTGCAGATCAAATATTTGACTATAATTCCATATACCAAATTTGATGGTCATGGTTTTCTTCCACCCTCTATGCACATGCTTTAATATGAGAACACAATGTTACTATCTTCTCTAGCAGAAAAAAAAAAAATTTAGCATAAGAAACAGCAAGGGCAAAAGCCCAACAGAATTAGAGTATGTGACATATGGAGGGAATGCTGAGGCTTGATGTAGCTGGAGCACTGTGTATGAATGGAAGAAAATATTAAA
>NW_007726438.1:430562-438769 GCF_000696425.1 Galeopterus variegatus
ATTCTAGCATAAGAAACAGCAAGGGCAAAAGCCCAACAGAATTAGAGTATGTGACATACGGAGGGAATGCTGAGGCTTGATGTAGCTGGAGCACTGTGTATGAATGGAAGAAAATATTAAATTCCGTGGGATAAAATGACTTAAGTTTGAAATATTTAATTTTGACCAAAAATTGTTTCTTCTCAGATAAGAATAGAAGGACATCCCTGGAGAACTATGGCTCTCCCTGGAAAATGTACCTTTGACTTCAAAATATCACTGAAGAATTTGTGTCTAAAGCCTCCTTGGAGACAGACCTGTGGTGAAAGCAAAAGGGGTTGTTTTGGAAGCTCTTTTTCTCAGAAAAAAAGCTGAGTAGGAACACAAACTACAAGATATATGACCACTGAATCTTAGCATTTTTTAAAGTTAGTGGTAGTAGGAAAAGCAACATAAGAATTTCAGATTCTATAGTGAACTCCTCAAATTTACATTTGCTCCTAACTGACCTTGAATCTTGAAAGTGAGTGCAGGTTTGTGTCCCCCCAAATTCATATGCTGAAGTCCTAATTGCCAATGTGATTGTACATGGAGGTGAAACCTTTGGAAAGTAATTAAGCTTAGAAGAGGTCATGTGGGTCCCCCCGTCTCCATTACGGGATTAGTGCCTTTATAAGAAGAGACACAAGAGAGCTCTCTCACTCTTTCTCCACTTTGTGTGAATGCAAGAAGTCGTCCCTCTGCAAACCAGGAAGAGAGCCCTTGCCAGGAACTGAATCAAAAAGCACCTTGGCCTTGAACTTTACAGACTCCAAATTGAGAGAAATACCTGTTGTTTAGGCCACCCCGTGTATGGTATTTTGTTATAGCAACTGGACTGAGTAGATATACTGCATAGTAGCTACAACCTAATATGCAGCATTCAGTACTATCACAGCTGACAACATGTCCATTTAGCTAAAACTGCTCTTTCTGGAGTTGGTAAATTATAATGGGAGAACCTCTAGTCATAGTAACTCTCTAGGAGTAGGCAGACCACCATCAGGAAGGTCTCGCTTACCACCTGTAGTGATAATCCAAGCCATGATGCCCTTTTGCCTGACATGCTGCCTGCTGCCTCCAAAAGCAAATCACACCAGAAAAAGCAAAAAGCAGCAAGTATCTCATGGATTCATATGCTTATTATCCATGAAAATTTAAGATGCAAATCAAAGTAACCCTTTCTAAAAAGAAAAATGGCTACTCTTAACAGGCAAACATTTATTCTCTTTATTTTTCCATTCGGCTGAAGAGGTGATGATATTACTACGAGGCCATTCTGGTTGGTTAGAAAATGACACTATTCAAATCTCGCTAAGACATCGATGCATTTCCAATTCCTCCTCTCTGTTCATGCTGCTTCATGCCACTACCCACCTGCATTGATACTAGCATTTGAGGTGGTTGATCTTCTGCCAAGTCCATTGTGATGGAAGCTCTGTTGAACAGGCACGGGCTGAAGGTACTGGAACCCATTTTGGCCACACTCTTTTATTTGAAAAACAGAAGCAATAGGTTGCTGGTCAATGATTTTAACACAGTGGTTTTTGACTGGGAGTGATTTTACCCCCCACTGATATTTAGCATTCTCTGGAGACATTTTTGATGGCTGTGACTGTGGGAAGAAGATGCTGGCATGTAGTGGACAGAGGCCAGAGATGCTGCTAAATATCGTTCAGTGCACAGGACATCTGTCCCTCTCTCCCAACAAAGAATTATCTGGCCCAAAGTGTAAATAGTGCCATGGATGAGAAACCCTGTTCTAACGAACCAAGGGATTTTTTTCTTAAATAATCACATATTCAGGGAGCTTGTGCTTCACCTTGGCATGAAGTAGGAGTGGTAGAGCTTGATCAGTTCAAATGAACTCAAGGTAGATACTTAGGTTGCTTTGAAGAAGCACAAAGCAGCAAGCAACACCTGAAAACTTATAGCTATTGCTTTATTAGCAAAGCAAAAAAGACATATTCAAAATGTCATAGACAATAGATTTCTTAAAGTAGAATGTGCGGTTATTAGGAGGCAAGAAAGGGGAGGTGGAAGGAAGGATGGTGAGAGGCTGGTCAATGGACACAAAATTACAGCTAGATAGACAAAATAAGTTGTACTGGTGTACAGTCAACTCAGGAATCTATAATTAACAATGATTTACTGTATTTATCAAATGACTAGAAGAGAGGAAATCAAACATGCACATCATAAAGAAATGATTAAGTTTTGCAATGATGAATATGCTAATTACCCTGAATAGATCATCACACATTGTACACCTGTGTTGAAATATAACTGTGTATCCTACAAATATGTACAATCAATATGTTTTGATAAAAATATTTCTTAAAAAGTAGAATGATTTTGGGGGGCGGGCATTTTTCAGATTAAACAAGATCAACAACAGTAACAGCAAGGTTGTGGCTGCCCCGATTCATGAATCGCAAATAAAAGCTAATTAGATCTTTAACTAAATTTGTTGTCATTTTGTTTTTTGACAGGTACAGACGGAAGGAATTTGGCTCCAGAGTTCACACCCTTCACTTCTATGCTAATGTTTGGTCCAGAGGATCAGATACTCACTCTCTCCTGACACCTATTTCTTTTTTCCCTTGCAAATTTTCTGTTGAATATAAGTTTATCTACCATTAGGATGCTTAATGGAACAGAAAAAATAAATAAATAACAAAGAATCCAGATATCACATCTACTAGAAATTAAATGGAGAAAGTTAGGACCCTGGTCATACATGGACTTCATGTAGGGACGCCCCCTCCCCTGGCCATACTCCCTTCCATAGTCTCACATAAATGGAGCCATTTCTCAGGGGGAGAGGCTTTGCAGTGCACCACATATGCCTTCTGCACTTTTGCCTGCCCAGGTGAGCACTCATGTTACCTTCCTAGGAATATTTCTTGCTAATCCTCTGCTCTTATGCTTCCTCAGACAGGCCCAACTCATCATCTGGGCATGTTTTTCTATGTTCTCTGCCTGGAATACCATGTCTTTCTTTTCCGTGTACTCAGAGTCTGTCCATTTTTCAGCTCCCAGCTCAAGTTCCACCTTCTTCAGGTGATATTTCCCATTTGGGTTCTTATGGTACTTGTTACCTATACTGCTCATTTGGCTCTTAATTCTTTTTTTTTTTTTTCCTTTTTGTCTTTTTTCGTGACGGGCAACGGGATTGCAACCCTCGGTGTCATGCCCGCACCACACTCAACCAGTGAGCGGACCGGTCTCTATATGGGATCCGAACCCTTGGCGGGAGCGCCACCACGCTCCCAAGCACCCAGTGCGCCACCGGGCCGGCCCGTTTTGGCTCTTAATTCTAAAGAATATTATTTTGTAGTGTTATCAAAGCATTATATATACGTATTTCTTTCCTTCTGAGTATGGAGTTGGATTCTTGAAAGTAGCAAGAATATCTTAGACTTCCTTGTATTCTCCTAAGTATTTAACAGTGCCTAATAAGTATTTAGTAAATACACATTAAGTGTAGTTTAGTGAAAATGGACCATTCTAGTTCTGAAACTGAATCTAAATACCTGGAGAAATGAAGATCTAGATAAATTAAAAACTAACTTTGCCCCTCCCCAATTTTTCCCTTTTTACTACTGCAATCTCTAGTATATACAAATAACATAAAACATCCAGTGTAGGTCAATGGATATTATGATAAAAAACAGGGAAACAACTAAAGAAAAACATTATCTTTAGGGATTTCTTAGCACCAAAAAGTGATACAATTTATTTTTCTTTCTTTTTTTTTGGTAGAGGGGTCATAGTTTATATACTGTGGATGTTTTTGTTAGTAGCTTCTGCAAGAAGGGATGTTGGTTTGATCGAGCATTTGTGTATAAACACTGCTTTGAAGAAAAGCTGCCGACATTTTACCGGCATGAGCAAATACACACACACATACGCATATACAGTGATTTTTTTCTCCCATGGCATTCAGGCCAAACTGCTTTCCTAAACTTGCCTTTATTGCAAATACAGTGCTAAAGAGGTGTTAGCAACGGCGCTAAAGGAGACAAAAACCTCTCTGGGAGTAAGAAAGCAACTGTGAACCATGTGATTTGATGTCATCAGCCCTCAGTTGCTTGCTTCTATCCTTTCCCTGGTTGGGAGTTTGTCTGTAGAGGAAGAAATCTGAATGGAATAGGAGCAATTCCTAGGGACTCTGCAAGATCAGAGGCCTGGGAGAGGCAACAGACATGCAAAGCACACAAAAAAGAAAACATTCTGATTTTAAACTCAATTAAAATCCATGGGGCTCCTGGCACTTGAATGCGGAGGAAGACAAGAAAAATGGCTGGTCATTTTTTCTTGCCAGCCATCCTAGAAATGAAAGGAAAAACGCTGGTTGTCTTAAGATATGTCATCAATAATTTCCACTGAAGAAATCCACTGACAGATAACCTGATTTAGAGAAAGAACAATTAGCTAAAGATAAAGTTTATAAGGATTTCCTATTCCTAAGAAGCCCAAAGAACAGGCTGAATTCTTTTAAAGCTTATTGTCCCGGGTGCCTTTATCTTCCTGGTACCCTAGTTATCTTCTATTGATAATTTATGCTTTTCAACCAAATTGCACAATAAATCACCTCACCTCGGACTGTGCAGCAGATGTGACACTAACAAAGTTCTGAGTCATTTGCAGAAGGCAGGCTGATCCTGAGAAAAAGGTTAATGCTTCACTCAAAAGGAGCCATGCATGTCAGTGGTAAATTTTTACGCATTCCAAGCTAATGCAGTTTGGATGCTGGTTTTATGGAGAACAGAAGAGAATGTAGCACCACTAATGCTTCACTCAAAAGGAGCCATGCATGTCAGTGGTAAATTTTTACACATTCCAAGCTAATGCAGTTTGGATGCTGGTTTTATGGAGAACAGAAGAGAATGTAGCACCATGTTGTCTTTGCTGTGGCGTGATGTCCGTAATGGTCGCTAAGGGAGGGAGAGCTGGAAAGTTGAGATTCGGAGGCTGTTAGACTTTTCAGGACTTGCTTGAAGAGAAGATTCACTGTGCCCCCAGCCCATCTTAGGTGGCTCCTGACAAAGTGGCCCCAGTATTATGACAGATTGTTACATGGCACCAAGAGGCTGTTATACTTTTCAGGACTTGCTTGAAGAGAAGATTCACTGTGCCCCCAGTCCATCTTAGGTGGCTCCTGACAAAGTGGCCCCAGTATTATGACAGATTGTTACATGGCACCATTTCAAGAGCATGGCTTTCAGTAAAGCAATGAGGGTCCTATGATCTGCTGGTCTTATTACATATCCAGAGGGTCATCTTCTGGCCAGAAAATAGAAGATCCTCTTCCTGGGACTGAGACATTAATTTTAAATCTCATAATTTTTACAAGGATCCATACCATGAGTATGATATTATGCCATGCTGTCACCCAATGAGAAAGAACATCAGGACTTTAGAATTTCTAAATCCTCCCAGGAACCTCATCTTTAGTGATTGGCTGGACTTTAATTTCAACCTTCCTCTTGAGCTTCCCCACATGCTCACATGCTACTGGTTGCCACTGGTTCTAATGTGCCACATAGCCTGTCTCATGTGTCACCCTACCACATGTCATCAGGTTCAGAGATTACACCATGGTGAAATACTACATGTAATTCCTCATCCTGTCTTTCACCATTTCATGCAAACTTGGTCTTACTCAGGACTGCAGAGGTGAACCTTGGAACCCTAATGGAGCCTTCTGGCCACACCATTGCCCCTTCTTATCTTGAGCACTGCCCATACCTTTCTTCGATAGAAACCCTCTAGAGAGAATCCAAAAGAGGGAAAGCACCCCAGCTGCCGAGAAATGAGGGCTCTGGGGAGAAGAGAGACAATACAGCCCAATTCCTCATGGGGGCACTATATCTCCAAGCCTCTGCCAGAGGCTTCTGCAGCCCCATTAATATCATGTTTGTCTATCTCAGGAATGTACCCAAAGGCAAATGAGGGTAATGATGCTAAATATACTGACTGCTAGAAAAGTAATCATTCCAGGAGGAAAGACTTTGAATTTATGTGGTAAGCCCATAGTTTCCCTAAGAATCGCTGGGAAAAACCTGCAAAATCATTTGGCTGCATTTAGTTCCACATGGAGATGAAGGGGTTCATCAGTGGTCAGTCCGAGCTAAGCTAGTACCCTCGGGACCCTCACTCTGTCCAGTTCCCCACATTCTGTTAATTTTTTCCTTTTCCTCAAGCATGCTAAAGAATTCTATTCAGAAAAAAATGTGGAAGGTCCCCTACAAAATGTGGTTTCCCCTGCCCTCTGCCCCCCACGTGCGGCAGCTGAGGCTCGGCCCAAGGCTGTGCCCTGCAGTGCTGCCGCTGACCACCAGAGGGTCTGAGTCAGCGTGTTCATTACACTCACAAAGACACGGCAGGGATTTGCTTAAACATTTAAAAAACACCCATCTTCAGGGGTGGAGAAAATAAGCATTTCCTAGCAGGAGGGAAGTAGTAGCCTATAGACTTAATAGCTTAAAAGCACTGATTATATTTTCCTGCTCTATAAAGAACAAAATTGCTAATGACACTACCAGCCTACTGTGAGTTTTTCCCTCCTGCCTGCACAAAACACTTTCCAAAAAAAGGTCTGGCTCCTGTGGGCAACTTACAAAATCCAAAAACTGAATGTAGGGCACAGAGGGCACCCTCATGTGGCAGAAGCGGGCCGCAGCCCATAAACCACCAAACAAGGAGTTTTCCTTAGTACCTAGTTCTACTGAACAAAGACATTTAAATGAGAATCTTACTCACATGCGGTAATGTTATTATGTAGCAACGTGAAGTGTTAGGAGAAAACAAACTTCCAAACACCATTCACTGGGGAGTCTAGGCAGCCTTATCTAGATTCATGGACATGGAGCAGAAATTACCTGAGATGGATACTTTAGAATCTGAGTACATTGTTATATGATTAATCACCTGGTATACATCAGATAAAATGAATCATTGTTTTCATAAATACTGATCATCTCTTTGAAGAAAGGGGGCCAATTGGTTTACGAAAATGCCCTTTTCCTCATTTGTTTTCGATCAGGTGTTACTCATGTAAAATGAGCCTACAACAACTGTGTACCATGTTGACATCTATTAAAACTGCCTGAAAAGTTGTCTTCTGTTGCCTGCTAGGTTTTGTGTCCTGAGATAATGAAAAGCCAGGATAATTTAGATTGCAGCGTTCCACAGAAGTTTACATTAGGCCTTAATAACTGACGTGGAATGAAATCAAAACCACTTTCTGTACTATTCAGAGAAGGAAGGGCCTGCCTCCTTAGCAGGGCTGGAGGGAGTGGGGGTGGAGGGGTGTAGAGGAGGACAGAGCATTTGCAAAGCAAACCCAAGTCCCTGTCTCTCAGGCAGGGGCCCTTGTCTGTTTCATCCACGAGGCGCTTAGAGAAATAAATGTCATTCTTTTTTAAGACAGGTTCACACTGACTGTGTTCACACTGATTATTCTAGGGCCAAAAGGTATTGAAAGGGTTAGTAGTGTCAGAAAGACCTGGCTTTGAATATGAGCTCTAGCATGTGCTAGCTGGGTGACCTCAAGCTGTTTCCATTTTTGAAAAAGTGGAATCAATAATACTGCTTTTTTGTCTCCCAACTCTTTAAAAAATACTTTAAGCCTGTAGTCAAGTAGGAATTGTCACACATCTATTTTTCACCTAAATTCATCAATTGTGGACATTTTGCCACATCTGTTCTCTCTCTCTTCGCATAACACTGTGTGGTGGTTGTTGAACTATGTGAAAATAAGTTGCAGATTTGATGACACAAATAATTTGCAGATATCTCTTTAGAAACCAGTCTCCTTAATAACCACAGTGCCATTAAGTCAGCCAAGAAATTTGTGACCCCAATACTATAATACTAATATGTAGACCATATTCAAATTTCCCAAGTTGTCCCAGTAATATTTTTATACTTGATTTTTTCCCCCTATCCAGGATCCAGTTAAGGATCACACCTTACATACATGTAGCTGTCATCTCTGTCATCTTAGTTCAGAGCATTCTCCCTAACTTTTTTGTTTTTCATGACGTTGACATTTTTGCATAGTCAGGCCAGTTGTGGCCAGTTGCAGAATGTCCCCAAATCTGAATTTGTCTGGTTTTTTTTTTTTTTTGTCTTTTTTCGTGTCCAGCAACGGATCTCAACCCTCAGTGTCGCGCCCGTAC
>NW_007726438.1:439489-442211 GCF_000696425.1 Galeopterus variegatus
GTGAGAGCGTCGCCGCGCTCCCAAGCGGCGCACTGTAGCAGTGCGCCACCGGGCCGCCCCATGAATTTGTCTGTTTCTTCATAACTATATTCAGGTTAAGCTTTTCAATAACAATACTATACAAGAGATGTTGAATAATTCCCATTTCATACACACAGAGCACATAATGTCAGTTTGTCTCATTACTGTTAACTTTGCTCACCTGGTTAATGTATCATCAGCCAGATTTTTCTATGGTAAAGATAACATTTCCCCTTTGTATGTAGTTAATAACTAACCTGTGGCATGATGTTTTGAGACTGTCCAAATATTCTATCCTCTAGCAACCTTTTTACCAGTATGTTTTAGCATCCATCGATGACCTTTGCCTGAGTCAGCTACTATATTCATGGTTGAAAATTGTGATTTTCTATTTTCTTTTTCCCTCTATTAGCTGACATTCTTCTGTAAAGAAACCCCCTCCTTGAGTATTGTTATGAATTATTGCTTTTAAAAGTTAATGTGTTATAATCTAATAATACCTACCTTAAGAATTGTTATGAGGATTAGAACAAAGTTATCTAAAACCATAGTGGGCATTATTTGTAATGATAATTATTATTTTTTCCTATGCGCCAGAAGCTAAAGTATCAATTTAATATTGTAGTAGAGCACAAATTTGTCACTGGAGTTTGTCTTGCCTGTGGAAGAAACAATGATGGGGCTACCTGACCAAAGAATTCCCTGAAGTCCTCTGGCTTGTGGTTAAAAGATTCCCTCTTTCTTGGACATCTCAATGGTACCTATTGACTAGTCAATCGATTCACAGCTGCTCACTTTCTAGTTGCATCTCTGCTTCCATCTAAAGACCCACAGCATGAATAGCTCCTTTGCTGGTCCCTGCTATCTCTATGGGGGTGGGTTTCATCCTTTCAAATGGGAGGCAGCTCCGTTTGCTGAGAAGCCACCACCAGCATGCAGTCTTGGGGAAGAACAGCAACCGGGAAGTGGAGGCAGCAGCACTATCCGGTGAGTTGCTTGCTCATTTCTAATTTCTCTTTTTTGGTGTTCTAGGGAGTCTGATATCCTTGGTGCTGAATTTGCTCATTGGCGGTAAGTTAGTAAGGTATTTAGGGAAGCACATCAATGCTCTCAGGGAGTTGAAGGATATTTATATACACATCTTAGAGACAGGATTTGGGTCCAAGAGTTACTATGTCTTGCCAAGAACATAACCACTAATGGCCCTGAGGTTTGACAGAAGGAAGAGCAATGTTTAGGTTGACTTCATTACTGCATTTGGCAAATAGTCATTAATGGAATTATTAGCTAAATATACTCTGCTTCTCTCAACCCTACATGTGCAGTTTTGTTTGAAAATGTGAGTGCATGTGCACGTGCATGTGTGGGTCAGGGATGGGAGGTAGAGATGACTTTATTGAATAACCCCTGTTCACCTCCTCCTTCCCTATCCATTCTTTGCCCATCTTTGCCTTGCTCAGTGCCCAGGAGGCTGATCCCTGTGAACTATATCATCTGGGCTTCTTTCCCATGTGGCTTCCAATTGGGTTTAGCAGTGGGAGTCTCCAGCAGGAGCTCAGATGGCAGAAGGAGAAGGAGGTCCCTCCCCACTGCCTCCCTGGCAGTCTCTGGCTTGCTCCACACTACAGCTCTCGTGGGCCTCTCCTCCACAGCTCCTGCTCTCACTGGAGATAGCTAATATTCTGTCCATCTTTGCCTTCAGCTCTAAGGGTAGTAATGGTTCCCTGTGTGACAGTGTCCAGGTGCCTCACCATCCCATTTTCTTATCCCTGCCACACTCTTGTAAATAATCGCTTTACAAAAGTCTTTTTTCAAGCCACCTGGGATGGATTCTATTTCCTGTCAGGACTCTGATACATCCTGACTTACCTGCTATCTGAACTAGATGGCTACTCACTTAGTCCTCTCCACCACTCTGGGCAGTGTATCTTGGCTGAGAGCTGGGTAAATTGAAGCTCAGAGAAATTGCAAGACATGCCAAGTGTCATACACCTACCAAGTGCTAGTGCCCACGTTAGCATTTCCCTAATACTGCACACAGTGCTCCTACATACAGTGTTTCTGTAAGCTGTGTAGGAAGTTTTTAATTTCATAGATGATGAGTTGCCTAAAAATATTTATGCCACTTGGAGCAAACACCATGGAATCTAACACTAAATGCTTTGGAGTTCCCTAGACCCTTTTAGACTTTTATTTCTCTCCGTCCAATCACTTTACTTCAGATTCACAGGAAAGGTCATTTGCTGGGCAAACCTATTATATCAGTGAACCTGATTGGAGGAGATGCAGATCTGAGAAGAGTAATTTTCTCAGAGCTAATAATTTGCAGTCACCCTAGGAATTATAAAGAGAAAGCCGTCAAACAATTGGAGGACTGGACCAATGTGCTGTTAAGCTTAATTATAGTTTGCTCTGTTTGCGAGACTCTGCCATCTCATTAGCCTTCTTCTTTTCCTCTTTTCTCTTTTTCCTGATCTTTTCTCTTTTTCTAAATCTTATGTCCATACTCCTGGCCTACATCCTATCTTTCTTCCTACGACTATTGTGGAATTTTTCTTCTTGTCCCAAAGCTGCCTCAGTTCCCCGTGAGTGTGCTGTTCTTTCATGGAAATCACCTTTAGTAGGGAATGGAGGGCCTGTAGATTGGGGGCTCAATGAGACAGATAAAGCAACACCCGTCTTCTTTCCTCCTGGGCCTTTT